>NC_082631.1:264960-367325 GCF_030936135.1 Gavia stellata | reverse complement strand
TGGGCGGTACCTGTCCGGGGGCGGCCGGAGCGGGGCGGCGCGGGGAGACGCGGCCCGGAGGGGCCGGGCCGGGCGGGAGGGGCCGCCTCAGGGGGGAGCGTACCACTGCGGGGCGGGAGGGGGCGACGGGACGTACCACTGCGGGGCGGGAGGAGGAGACGGGACGTACCACAGCGGGGCGGGAGGGGGCGACGGGACGTACCACAGCGGGGCGGGAGGGGGAGACGGGACGTACCACAGCGGGGCGGGAGGGGGAGACGGGACGTACCACTGCGGGGCGGGAGGGGGATCGTGCCACGGAGAAGGGGGGGGTGACAGGGAGGGACCGCCTCAGGGGGGGACCGTACCAGTGAGGGGAGCGGGAGCGACGGGCCGTACCACTGGAGGCTGGGGAAGGGGGGGACGGGCCGTACCACTGGGGGATGAGGGGGGACGCGGGCCGTAGCACTGCCGGGGTGGGGGGGGGGGGGACAGGCCCTATCACGGCGGGCGTGGGCTGTACCACTGTGGGGAAGGGGGGGGATGGGCTGTACCATTGTGGGGAAGGGGGAATGGGCTGTACCACTGTGGGGCTGGGGGGGTGGGCTCTACCACAGAGGGGGACACGCCATAGCACAGTGGAGATGGGGGGGACAGGCTGTACCATGGCAGGGATGGGGGGGGGGGACACAGCCCGGGGTTGCCCAGCCGGGTGCAGCCCCTGGGCAGCCCTGGGGCTGCACCCGGCTGGGCAACCCCGGGCTGTGACCCCCCAGGGTGGGACCCAGCCATGGGGCGGCGGGGCCATACGGGACCCTCCGCACCCGCCACCCCTCACATGCGCACGCGACGCGGCGCAAACCCCCGGCACAGCCCCCGTGCCGGGGCCCCCCGGCCCCCCACGCCTCGGCGAGGCGACGCAGAGACCAACCAGGCCGGAGCAGCCCTGGAGCAGCTTGACCCCCCCTTTTCCCGGCCCCCCAAAACAGCCGAGTCCCGGCTCCCGCCTGGTCGTAATGAATCACAGCAGCCGCGGCCTTTCCCGCGGGATTCCCCCATCCATCACCATCCCCGCCAGCAGCTGCTCTCGGCGTTCCGGGGGGTTCCGCCGGCCAGGCTGGGGGTCCCCGTGCCCGGTGGCACGCAGCCACGGTGATGGGGAAATGGTGGAGTTTCCCCTCCCCGTCGCCTACGGAGGTGGTCGGGGCCCCGGCGCCGTGGGGGCGGCCGAACCGCCACGGGTCACTGCCGGGGCGCCCGGAGGGTGCCCAGATGGGGACCCGTCCCGACGGCGGCGGCGGAAACGAAACCCCCCCCCTCGTTTCCTCTGCACCCTCCAAGGGAGGAAATGGGGCCAAATTGGGGCATCAAAGGTTTTGGCGCCGGCACAAGCCCAAGCCGGCACCGGGGAGCACAAGGCACCGGGTTGGGGCGGTTGCAAGAGCAGGGCGGGGGGTCTGCAAGGCCGGGGGGGACACCCGTGTCCCCTCGCTTCCCCCCCAGCGCGGCCCAGGGCTTCCCCGAAATGCCGCCGCTGCCGCGGCGGGGGAGCAGCCGGAGACGGAGGCGAGGAAGCGCCTGCCGTGCCCGACGCCGCGGCATCGCCCGCCAGCGCGCGGGGAGGCGGCAAAAGCCGGGGCGAGGGCGAAGATCCGCGGCCCACGACACCACCCTTGGGTGCTGGCACCCGGGACACCGGGCAAAGCACCCGACCCCATTCCCGGGGCGGGGAGGGGGATGCTCAGCCGGGTTCTCCGAGGCTCCCGGTGGGAAAAATTGAGGAGTGTTGAAGGTGCCCACCCAGCCAAATTTGGGGTCCCCCCCGTGTCCCCGCAGCCCCGTCCCCTCCGTCCCGCCCCGACGGCGCACCAGGGAGCAGGGGGGGCTCGGTGGTCCCCGTCCCGGGCCAGGAAGGAGGCGGAGGCAGGTGGAGAAGCGCCGTTTTAATACAACCGTCGCCCCTGGGAGGGTCACTGGGGGTGGGGGGGCCCCTGGGGGGGGTCACAGGGATGGGGTGGGGCCCCGGCGGAGCCGGCCGCGACGGGGCATCCTCCCACCTCCGCGTGCCAGCACGCGGCAGGACCACGGAGCGGAACTTGAGGACGTGGGGGTCCCCGGTGTGTCGTCGTCCCCCCAGGCCCGGCTTTCCTGGCAAAGCCCCCCCGGCCCGGGCTGGAGCAGCGGTCGGAGCCACCCACGGTGCCGGGGAGCAGCCGGGGGCAGAGGATTTGCCACTGGCGCCAGGGGTGCCGCAGGGAGCCGGGCGCGGGGAGGGGCCCCAGGACCCGTCTGACAGGTCCCGCGGGGGCCCCGGGGCTCGGGCAGGGCGTGGGAAGAGCAACACGCGTGCCCGTGCCCGCGCGCACGCACACGCCGGCGCGCGCACCGGTCACGGCAATCCCGGCCAGAGTGTCGGCAACGCCGCCGGCAACCGGGGATGCCGGGAGGGATGCCCGGGAGGGGGATGCCCGAGGCGGGGGGGATGCCCGGGGTGAAGGTGCAGTTGTCCATCCGTACCTAGAAAAATGCCCACCCCGACACCGCTCCCTTCGTACCACTGCCCCGGCGGCAGGGCAGCCGTGGGGTGGCCGTGGGGTGGCCGTGGGGCTGGGCAGCCGTGGGGTGGCCGTGGGGTGGCCGTGGGGCGGCCAGGACCCCTAGACAGAGGTGGTACACTCGCGGGTGATAGGCGAGGTGGGTAACTCGTATTTCGGGGTGCAGCGGTCCAGCGAGCTGGAGGTGCGGAGCGGGAGCCCGCAGCGGCGGGGGGCTGGTCCTGGCGCCCGGCCCCGCAGCAGCACAGCACCCGCAGGAACTCCCGGCGCATGTCCTTGCTCGCAGCGTGTAGATGATGGGGTTGGCGGCCCGAGTTGAGCGTGGCGAAGGCAAAGAAATAGTTCGCCTTATAGAGGATCCGGCACGCCCGGACGGGGCAGGAGGCGTCCATCAGGAGGATGATGAAGGCCGGCAGCCAGCAGACGATGAAGGCTCCCAGGACGATGGTGACCGTCTTGAGCAAGGCCAGGGTCTGGGCGGTGGCGATCTCGGCGTGGCTGGAGCGCACGATGCAGTAGATGCGGCTGTAGAGCCCCACGATGGCGAGGAGGATGAGGGTGAAGATGGTGGTGACGAAGAGGACGTAACGTTTGGAGTAGAGGGGGAGGACGGTGGAGCAATCCCGCAGGTCGCTCATGCAGTTCCACCCCATGATGGGGAGCTGCCGATGGCGGCGGCGATCACCCAACAAGCCCCGATGAGCAGCACCATCCGACAGTTCTTGTCGCTGCTGTAGACCTTGACCTTGGTGATGGCCACGTGACGCTCGATGGCGATGGCCAACAAGCTGAAGACGGAGGCGGCCAAGGTGGCGAAGGCCGTGCCTTCCCGTACGAACCACTGCACCGGCGTCAGGTTGAAGGTGGTGGCTCCGGAGAGCAAGATGTTGGCCATGAGGCCAACCCGCCAAGAGATCGGAGAAAGCCAAGTTCCCGATGAAGATGTACATGGCCGAGTGAAACTTCTTGTTGCGGCAAACGGAGATGAGGACCAACAGGTTCTCCAGCACGATGAAGCAGCACAACACGATGATGAGGATGGACACCACCAAACGGGAGGTGGTGGAGGAGCTTTCCGAGCCCTCCTTGGTGTAGTTGTAGTGCTCCCGGATCTTCTCCGTGTTGAAGTATCCTTATAGATGCTCCCCATGGCTCCTCGCCGGCCGTGCTCCGCTCGCCGCCCGTCCCGCCAACCTCAGCGCTGCCAGGACATGGTGCCGGCCATCCCGGGCTGCGGAGACCTGCGAAATGGAAGAGATGTGGTGGAACGGCGTCGGGGGGGGGGGCACATCTGGGTGCACATCTGGTTCGGTGAGGAGAGAGGTGCAGATCCTGCCGCGCAGCATCCGCGCCGGCACGGCAGAAATGACTCAAAAAGGAATCCTGATGGCAGGTGATAAGAGATGCACCTTCGAGCTGCCCGGGGTGCGAGAGTGCGGCCGGCGGGACCGTCCTGCCGCCGCCACGGGGACACGGGGGTGGCCGGAGGTGACACCCCGGGGTGAGCACAATCGCGGTGCGAAGAGGCCGGAGGGGGGGGCGGGGACATGGGGGGGACCTCCCTGGGAATGGGGGGCTGCCCGGGGTGTCTTCCCCATGGGGGATGGAAGAGCCGTGGCCGGGGTGGGTGGGACACCCCGTGCCCGCCCCGGTGAGGGATGGGGTCACGGTACTGACCCCCCCTGCCTTAGGGGGGGGGCTGGTACTGCCTCCCCTTCCAGTTAGGGTGGGGGGGACCATGCACCCAAAATTAGGGACAGAGTCCCCCTTCCTGGTTTGGGGGGGGTGGTACTGTCCCCCCCTCGATTAGGGAGGGGGTCCCTGCATCTGCCCGGCCCGAGTGGGGCACCCAGTACCATCAACCCCTCCCAGTTAGGGATGGGGCACCCAGTGCCACCCCTCCCCAGTTACAGACGGAGCACCCAGTACCCTCCAGCCACCCCCCCAAAGTTAGGGATGGGGCACCCAGTACCGTGTGTGTCCCCCCCCCGATTAGGGATGGGACACCCGGTACTGTGTGTGTGTCCCCCAGTTAGGGATGAGACACCCAGTACCGTCCCGTTCCCCCCCCCCCCGGTTAGGGACGAGGCACCCGGTACTGTCCCGTTCCCCCCCCCCGGTTAGGGACGAGGCACCCGGTACTGTCCTGTTCCCCCCCCGGTTAGGGATGGGACACCCGGTACCATCCCGTTCCCCCCCTGGTAGGGACGAGGCACCCGGTACCGTCCCGTTCCCCCCCCCCCGGTTAGGGACGAGGCACCCGGTACCGTCCCGTTCCCCCCCCCCCCCGGTTAGGGACGAGGCACCCGGTACCGTGTGTCCCCCCCCCCGGTTAGGGATGGGACACCCGTACCGTCCCGTTCCCCCCCCCCGGTTAGGGACGGGACACCCGGCACCGTGTTGCCCCCCCAGCAAGGGATGGGGCACCCGGTACCGCCGTGTCCCCCCCCCCCCCAAAGTTAGGGACGGGACCCCCGGTTAGGGGTGTCCCCCCCCGCCGCCGCCCCCCCCCCGCCCGGTGCCGGGACGCCCCAGGGGAGCGGGTGGGTCGGGGGGGGAGAGGGGGGGAGAAGGAGCCCCGCGCCCCGCCGCACCTCCAGCCGCCGCCCGCTCCGTCCCGGTGGGGTCCCGGTGGGGTCCCGGTGGGGTCCCGGTGCCGTCCCGGTGCGGCCCCGCCGAGCGCTGCCTCCCGCCGCCGCCCGGGCTCTTGCGCAGCCGCGCCCGGTGCCGGGGCACCGCCCCTCGCTCCCGCCGCCCCGGGACCCCCCCGGTCCCCGCCGCGCGCACTGAGGTGCCGGGAGGAGCCGCCGCCCCGAGCGGAGGGACGGCCGCCGGCGCGGAGCATCCGCCGCTTCCCCTTCCCCTTCCCCGCGCCCGCCCCCGGGACCGGCTGCTGCGGCCGCCGGCGGGGAGGGGGGGCGAGGGACCCCCGGGAGCCGCCCCGGGATCCCGAACCGGGATCCCGAACCGGGACCCTGAACCGGGAACCGCCCCGGGATCCTGAACCGGGATCCTGAACCGGGAACCGCCCCGGGATCCTGAACCGGGGATGCCGAACCGGGACCCTGCCCCGGGAACCGCCCCCGGACCCTGCCCCGGGAACCGCGCCGGGATCCTGAACCGGGAACCGCCCCGGGACCCTGCCCCGGGAACCGCCCCGGGATCCTGAACCGGGATCCCGAACCAGGATCCCGAACCGGGAACCGCCCCGGGATCCTGAACCGGGATCCCGAACCGGGACCCTGAACCGGGAACCGCCCCGGGATCCTGAAACGGGATCCTGAACCGGGAACCGCCCCGGGATCCTGAACCAGGATCCCGAACCGGGACCCTGCCCCGGGAACCGCCCCCGGACCCTGCCCCGGGAACCGCGCCGGGATCCTGAACCGGGAACCGCCCCGGGACCCTGCCCCGGGAACCGCCCCGGGATCCTGAAACCGGGATCCCGAACCAGGATCCCGAACCGGGAACCGCCCCGGGATCCTGAACCGGGATCCCGAACCGGGACCCTGCCCCGGGAACCGCCCCCGGACCCTGCCCCGGGAACCGCCCCGGGATCCTGAACCGGGATCCCGAACCAGGATCCCGAACCGGGAACCACCCCAGGATCCTGAACCGGGATCCGAACCGGGATCCTGAACCGGGAACCGCCCCGGATCCCGAACCGGGAACCACCCCGGGATCCTGAACGGGATCCCGAACCGGGATCCTGAACCGGGAACCGCCCCCGGACCCTGCCCGGGAACCGCACCAGGATCCTGAACCGGGATCCCAAACTGGGAACCGCCCCGGGATCCTGAACCAGGATCCCAAACCGGGAACTGCCCCGGGATCCTGAACCGGGAACTGCCCCGGGATCCTGAACCGGGATCCCAAACCAGGATCCTGCCCCGGGAACCACCCCAGGACCCTGCCCCAGGAACCGCCCTGGGATCCTGAACCGGGATCCCAAACCAGGAACCACCCCGGGATCCTGAACCAGGATCCCGAACCGAGAACGGCCCTGGGATCCTGAACTGGGAACTGCCCCGGGAAACGCCCTGGGATCCTGAACTGGGATCCTGAACCGGGATCCCAAACCGGGAACCACCCTGGGACCCTGAACTGGGATCCTGAACCGGGATCCCGAACCGGGAACCACCCTGGGACCCTGAACTGGGATCCTGAACCAGGATCCTGCTCCGGGAACAGCCCCGAGAACAGCCCTGGGATCCTGCACCAGGATCCTGCACCGGAGATCCTGCACCAGGAACCACATCAGGACCTACACCGAGATCCTGAACCGGGATCCTGAACCGGGATCCCGAACCGGGATCTTGAACCGGGATCCTGAACCGGGACCCCACACCAGGATCCTGCCCCGGGAACCACCCTGGGATCCTGCACCGCGACCCTGCACCGGGATCCTGCCCCAGGACCTACACTGAGATCCTCTACCGGGATCCTGCCCCGGGAATCGCACCAGGACCCTACACCGAGATCCTGCCCCAGGATCCTGAACTCGGATCCTGAACTGGGATCCTGCCCCAGGACCCCATACCAGGACCCTACACCAAGATCCTGCCCCGGGACCCCACACCGGGATCCTGTACCGGGATCCTGAACTGGAATCCCACACCAGGATCCTGCTCGCAGGAACTGCGCTGGGATCCTGAACCGGGATTCTGTACCAGGATCCTGCCCAAGACCCTACACCGGGATCCTGCCCCAGGATCCTGCCCTGGGCCCCCACACCAGGATCCTGCCCCGGGATCCTGCCCAGCACCCTTCTGGGACCACCCTGGCCCCTGCAGCAGGATCCTCCCCAGGACCCCCCACTGGGACCCCCCAGGACCCCCACCCAGTCCCCACTCTGGGATCCTCCCTTGGGACACCCTCGGGACCTGAGTATCCAGGGGGGTCCCAGGAATGGGGTATCTGGGGGGGTCCCAGGCACAGGGTATCCGGGGGGGATCCCGGACAGGATTGGGTCCTGGGGGGGGTCCCAGGCATAGGGTATCCGGGGGGGATCCCGGACAGGATCGGGGCCTGGGGGGGGTCCCAGGAATGGGGTATCCGGGGGGATCCCGGACAGGATCGGGGCCTGGGGGGGGTCCCAGGAATGGGGTATCCGG
This sequence comes from Gavia stellata, assembly GCF_030936135.1. Taxonomy (NCBI): domain Eukaryota; kingdom Metazoa; phylum Chordata; class Aves; order Gaviiformes; family Gaviidae; genus Gavia; species Gavia stellata. Next base: position 359,677 of record NC_082631.1, on the reverse strand, counting down.
GGGGGATCCCGGACAGGATCGGGGCCTGGGGGGGGTCCCAGGAATGGGGTATCCGGGGGGGATCCCGGACAGGATCGGGGCCTGGGGGGGTCCCAGGAATGGGGTATCCGGGGGGGTTCCGGGGCAGGATCGGGGCCTGGGGGGGTCCCAGGAATGGGGTATCCAGGGGGTTCCGGGGCAGGATCGGGGCCTGGGGGGGTCCCAGGAATGGGGTATCCGGGGGGGTTCCAGGGCAGGATCGGGGCCTGGGGGGGGTCCCAGGAATGGGGTATCCGGGGGGGATCCCGGACAGGATCGGGGCCTGGGGGGGGTCCCAGGAATGGGGTATCCGGGGGGATCCCGGACAGGATCGGGGCCTGGGGGGGTCCCAGGAATGGGGTATCCGGGGGGGATCCCGGACAGGATCGGGGCCTGGGGGGGGTCCCAGGAATGGGGTATCCGGGGGGGATCCCGGACAGGATCGGGGCCTGGGGGGGGTCCCAGGAATGGGGTATCCGGGGGGATCCCGGACAGGATCGGGGCCTGGGGGGGGTCCCAGGAATGGGGTATCCGGGGGGGTTCCGGGGCAGGATCGGGGCCTGGGGGGGTCCCAGGAATGGGGTATCCAGGGGGGTTCCGGGGCAGGATCGGGGCCTGGGGGGGTCCCAGGAATGGGGTATCCGGGGGGGTTCCAGGGCAGGATCGGGGCCTGGGGGGGTCCGAGGCCGGACCCATCCCCTCACCCCCCCAGGCCAGGGTGAGGATCCCCGGCAGGGGTGGGCTTGGGGGGGGCTGGGAGCCCCCCGGCCCTGGGCGCAGGGGGAGGATCCACGGGGGCGCACCCGGGGCCCCGCGTTTCCCGAAATATCCCCCGCTCCGACCCTGGGGCCGCTCGGCCACCGCGGAGCAAATTGGATCAGGCCTGGGCAGCCGGTGCCCGGCCGGGCTTAGCACCGGGTTTAAATAGCCGCGGAGGCGGCGACCAGATGGTGCCGGGCAGGATCAGGCCCCGCGGGGTGGGGGACCCACCGTGCCCCCCGCTCTGGCACACAGGGAGACGTGGGCACGGGTGGGTGCTGAGGCACGGGGGAGAAGATGCGTGGTGTGGCGTGGCATGGCATGGCGTGACCTCTTGGCCGGCCACCGCTGCCGAACCGCGCCGGCACGGGACCCCCGAGACCTGGGGGACCCCCCGAGCCGCGCGGTGCCAGCCCCGTCCCAGGCGAAGCGGCCGCTCGGCGCCATGCCGGGCATGGAGTGTTTACCGAGCCGCCACCGGCGGCGACCCGGCTGCCGGAGCCCTGGCAGCACCGAATGCTCCAAATTCCTCCGTAGTTGGGGGGGCCATGGCATGCGGCAGGAGCCGGCGTGCAGCCGGCAGCACCCCAACACCGAGGGGGCACCGCGGGGATGAACTGGGGTGCAGCGGGGCACCAGCGAGGGCACGGCGGGGCCGTGGTGCGCGGATGAGGGCACCGGCACAGCGGGACACCCAGGTGGGTGCCAGCAAGGGCACATGGGTGCTGGCACCCTGGGTCACACCCAGGTGGGTGCCGGCAATGGCACACGGGTGCCGGCACCCCGTTGCACACCCGGGTGGGTGCCAGTGAGGGCACGCGGGTGCCAGCACCCCGTTGCACACCCAGGTGGGTGCCAGCGAGGGCACGCGGGTGCCAGCACCCCGTTGCACACCCAGGTGGGTGCCAGCAATGGCACATGGGTGCCAGCACCCCGTTGCACACCCAGGTGGGTGCCAGCGAGGGCAAGCGGGTGCTGGCACCCTGGGTCACACCCAGGTGGGTGCCAGCAATGGCACATGGGTGCCAGCACCCTGTTGCACACCCGGGTGGGTGCCAGTGAGGGCACATGGGTGCTGGCACTCCACTGCATGCCCAGTGGGTGCCACCAAGGGCACGTGGGTGCCGGCACCCCACTGCACACCCGGGTGGGTGCCAGCAATGGCACACGGGTGCCAGCACCCCACTGCACACCCGGTGGGTGCCACCAAGGGCACGCGGGTGCCGGCACCCCACTGCACGCCCGGTGGGTGCCAGCAAAGGCGCACGGGTGCACACCCGAGGGCACAGCCTTACCGGCACCCCGCGGCACCCAGGGATGGTCCCAGGGCAGCGCCGGCGATGCCACCCATGGGTGCTCACCGCAGCCGTTAGGTGTTGCACAAGGCGGGTGCTGGGGGGTGCCAACGGCGCGGCTCCCCCGGGGCCCTCGCCAGCTGTGGGCCAGATGTTGGCGAGGCCGAAACAGCTGCGCCGGAGCCCGGCACCCACTTCCCGCCCCGGCGCAGCGGGGTGGCCTGGCCGCCGGCGAAGCGGGACAATGGCCACGGCTGGGGGGGGGGACCGTCACCGTCACTGTGGTGGGACCATCACCGAAGACCCCCCACCCATGGAGGCTCCGGCTCCTGGAGCCCCCCAGGGTGTCATCCATGGGGCACCCCGCTTTGTCACCCTCAACACCCCGCTTTGTCACGGTGGGGCACCCCGCTTTGTCACCGTGGGGTGGACGAGGGTGCGGGCACGGCCACCCTTGGGGACACACTGTGGTCCCACCCACCCACCGCCGCGGGTGGGGTCCTCTGTGGGTGCCCCCCCCCCCCCCCCGCACCGCACCCACTCCTCCAGGACTGGAATGCGTCTGTGGGGATGGGGAGGGGACATCGTGGGGACACGCGTGGAAGGGGACGCCCCGCTGCTTGAGGGGGGGGTCTTGGAGGGGGGGGGAAATCAGCGTCTTACCGGCTGCTTTCCCGGGCCCGGTGCCGGTCCGGTGCCGCTACCGGCGGCGCAACGCTCCCGCCCGCCGACCGGTTGCAACATGTGCGGTGGAGCGAGGGCGGGACGGGACCGGGGGGGGGGGGGACGGGGGACGGGGGGGGCGGAGCGGCCCCGGGGCCATCCCCCCGCCCCGTGGAGGGGCGAAGCCACTCGTGTCCCGTGTGTCGTGTCCCCCCCCGCGGATGTCTGGGTCCCTCGTGGGGGTGGGGGGCAGATATTTGGGTCCCCCGTGTTGTGAGGGGGAAGGGAGACCCCCAAAAATGGGGCAGGGGGGGGCCCGGGAGCCCCCCGTGCCCCCCCGTAGGGGGGGCACGGGGGGCTCCCGGGCCCCCCCCTGCCCCCCGTGGGGTGGGTTTCTGCCCCCCCCGTACCCCATTAACAGGGGGTGCCCCACGGGGAAGCGGGTCGGTGGCTTTTCGTCACGGGGCCGTGTGACATCGGGGACGGGACGGGGACGTGGCATAGCGCGGGGGTTCCCCAGCCACCTCCCTCTTCTTCCAACCCCCCCCCCAAAAAAAAAAAGGGGGGACACCCACTCAGGAGCCAAGGGGGGGGTCCCACCAGTGCCGGTGGTTTCCTGCCCCCGGAAGCCGAAGTGCCGGGGTTTGGGGGGCAGGATTGGGCCCTGAATCCCAACCGGAGCACGGTGCCAGATCCCTCATCCCATTTTTTGGAAGGGTTTTTTTTTTGGGGGGGGGGGGGAAACCCCACTTCCCAATGCCTCAGCAAAGGGAATTTTCACGCCTGGAAACGCTTCCAGGACTTTCCACGGCTCGGCCGGGGGCCAGCGAGGAACGAGGGGGGGGGGCAAGGATCCGGCAAAACGGGGGGGCGGTCTGGGAAGGGGAGACACACACCCCCCAACAGCCCCCCCACCAAATATTGAGCAATTCGTGCCCCCCAGAACCCCCCCCGGATGCTGGGAGAGGGGTTGGGGCATCTCACCGGCACCCTCCGGCATCGAGGGGCCACCGGCGAGGGGCCGGGAAGGGATTTAATTGGAAACAGGCGGCGGGAGCAGGGGGGGAAAGGGGATGGGCGGGTGGTGGGGGCCCCCCCCCCAATCCCTCCCGCCCCCGGACCCCCGGGACGGGCTGCGCACGGCTCGGCCCCCGTGACTTGGCCGACGACGGAGCCCACCCGCCTCCGGGCCGGAGCCGGATCCTGGCTCGCCGAAAGGCGCTGGGAGGAGAAGCGTTCCCAGATGGTTGGGGGGGGCCCTCCCTTCCCATCCCGGCTCCCCCATCCCGGCCCCCCCTTCCCCATCTCAGCCCCCCCCTTCCCCATCCCGGCTCTGTACCGTGGGCCAAGCGCCGAGTTCACCGCTGGTTATCGGAGCTCAGGATCCAACCGGGATAAACGCCCCGGCAGGACCCCCGCGTGCCGGCGGCCCCTTGTTCCCACCGTGAAATGGGGGGACACCCGCAGCCCGGCTCACCCCCACCAGCCAGAGCCCGGCGGGGGGCTGCCGGGTGACCCCCACCCGCAGCCGGCACTGGGCCGGGCGCGGTTACACCCCGACGGGTGTCGAGGCCGCCGGCCCGCCCGGCGTTCTCTGTGCCACCCCGGTGCCATGTGGCACCTGGGGAATGCCGCGAGGCAACTGCTGTGTGCCGGGAAGCGGCACCGGGAAGGGACGCTGGCACTGGGAGGTGGAACCGGGAAGCGGCACTGGCACTGGGGAGGGCAGTAGTGCTGGGAAGGGGCACCGGGAACCAGTACCGGCACCGGGAAGGGGCACTGGTACTGGGAAGGGGCACCGGGAAGGGGCAGTAGGAAGCAGCACTGGGAAGTGGCACTGGGAAGAGGCAGTGGTACTGGGAAGTGGCACCGGGAAGTGGCACCGGCACTGGGAAGCAGAACTGGGAAGCAGCACCCGTGACGGCACGCGCCACTGCTCTCTGGGGAGGGGTCAGTGGGTGCTGCAGGCCACAGCCTGGTCACGTCGCCAGAGAACACCGCGGTGACCGCGGCGGCACCGGCACGAGGCCCTGCCCGGGGACAGGGAGGGTTTGGGGCTGGAGGCCGACGCCGGCCCCGCTGGGGGGACCCCGACCCCCCCAACACCAGCTCAGCCGCGGCCTGGCCCCGAGCCCCCCTCCACCGCGGCCGAGCACCCATGGGGGCTCTGCCCGGTGGGACGTCCCCACGGTGGTGGTGGGGCCACGCGCTGTGGGAGAGGTGATGGGTGGGGGGCACTGGGGGGGGTGATGGGGGATATTGGGGGGGAAATAAGGGTGTGGGGGCAATGGGGTGAGGGGTGCGGGGGTAGAGGGTAGTGGGTGGGGGGCACTGGGGTGGGGAGTAATGGGGTGGGGGGTGCTGGGGTGATTGGGGGGTAATGGGGAGGGGGGCACTGGGGTGATGGGGGGGTAATGGTGGGCAGTTGGGGGGGTAATGGGGAAGGGGGCACTGGGGTGATGGGGGGTAATGGGGGGCACTGGGGTGATGGGGGGGTAATGGGAGGCACCGGGGTGGGGGTAATGGGGTGATTGGGGGGTAATGGGGGCAATTGGGGGGTAATGGGGCGGGGGGCACTGGGGTGATGGGGGTAATGGGGGGCACTGGGGTGATTAGGGGGTAATGGGGGGCACTGGGGTGATGGGGGGGTAATGGGGGGCACCGGGGTGGGGGTAATGGGGTGATTGGGGGGGTAATGGGGGCAATTGGGGGGTAATGGGGAGGGGGGCACTGGGGTGATAGGGGTAATGGGGGGGGCACTGGGGTGATTGGGGGGTAATGGGGGGCACTGGGGTGGGGGTAATGGGGTGATTGGGGGGTAATGGGGGCAATTAGGGGGGTAATGGGGAGGGGGGCACTGGGGTGATGGGGGTAATGGGGCGGGGGGCAGTGGGTGCGCTGTACCGGGGGATAACGGGGCCCCGGGGAGGCCCGGGCCCGGGCCCCACTCCCTCCTCTCCCCCCTCTGCCCCCCCATCCTCCCGCTCCCTTCCCCGCTCTCCTCTTCCTCCTCCCCTTCCGCCTCCTCCTCCTCCTCTCCCGCCCTCCCGCTTCCGCTTCCGCCGGAAGTCGCGCCGCGCTCCCTGACGACGTCATCGCAGCGCGCCAGCCGGCCGCGCGCTCCCACCATGCTCCGCGCTGCCGCCGCCGCCGCCGTCAGGGCCCGGGGCCGGGCCGGGGCCGCGGGGGTGAGGGCCGGGGCCGGGGCCGGGAGGGGCCGGGAGGGGCCGGGGCCGCGTAGGGGGCGGGCGGAGGCCCGAGGCTGCCGCGCTCCCGCGCTCACGGTTGTCCTCCCGCAGGTCTCGTCCGTTCCCGCCGGGCCCACCGGGCCCCCCGCGGCCCCCGAGCCCCGCAGGGGTGAGTCCGTGGGGCTGTCGGGGGGTCTGGGTGGGGGCAGCGGGGACGGGGGGGTCTGTGGGGTCGGGGACGCCCTGGGGACGTGAGGGACAGGGTGTCCGTGGGGTCGGGGACATGAGGGACAGGGTGTCCGTGGGGTCGGGGACGTGAGGGACAGGGTGTCCGTGGGGTTGGGGACGTGAGGGACAGGGTGTCCATGGGGTCGGGGACACCCTGGGGACATGAGGGACAGGGTGTCCGTGGGGTTGGGGACGTGAGGGACAGGGTGTCCGTGGGGTTGGGGACACCCTGGGGACATGAGGGACAGGGTGTCTGTGGGGTCGGGGACATGAGGGACAGGGTGTCCATGGGGTCGGGGACACCCTGGGGACATGAGGGACAGGGTGTCTGTGGGGTCGGGGACGTGAGGGACAGGGTGTCCATGGGGTCGGGGACACCCTGGGGACATGAGGGACAGGGTGTCTGTGGGGTCGGGGACATGAGGGACAGGGTGTCCGTGGGGTTGGGGACGTGAGGGACAGGGTGTCCGTGGGGTCGGGGACGTGAGGGACAGGGTGTCCGTGGGGTCGGGGACGTGAGGGACAGGGTGTCCGTGGGGTCGGGGACATGAGGGACAGGGTGTCCGTGGGGTTGGGGACGTGAGGGACAGGGTGTCCGTGGGGTTGGGGACGTGAGGGACAGGGTGTCTGTGGGGTTGGGGACACCCTGGGGACATGAGGGACAGGGTGTCCGTGGGATCGGGGACATGAGGGACAGGGTGTCCGTGGGGTTGGGGACGTGAGGGACAGGGTGTCTGTGGGGTCGGGGACATGAGGGACAGGGTGTCCGTGGGATTGGGGACACCCTGGGGATATGAGGGACAGGGTGTCCATGGGGTCGGGGACACCCTGGGGACGTGAGGGACAGGGTGTCCGTGGGGTCAGGGACATGAGGGACAGGGTGTCCATGGGGTTGGGGACACCCTGGGGACATGAGGGACAGGGTGTCCGTGGGGTCGGGGACATGAGGGACAGGGTGTCCATGGGGTCGGGGACACCCTGGGGACATGAGGGACAGGGAGTCCGTGGGGTCAGGGTGTCCATGGGGTCAGGGACACCCTGGGGACATTGGGAGTGGAGATGACCAGGGACAGGGCAGTGGGGACAGGTTTACGTGGGGACAGGGCTGTGGGGACAGCAGAGACACGTTTCTGTGGGGTCAGGGCTATGGGGACATTAGGGACAGCGTGTCCGTGGCGTCAGAGCCATCCTGGGGACATCAGGGTTGGGGTGTCCATGGCATCGGGGCTGCAGGGCCACCCTGGGGGTACGGGGACAACGTGGGGAGGGATGTCCCCGGGCTTGGGGTGTCTGGGGCCCCCCTTTGTCCCCGGCTGGAGGTTCCCCGTGGCTCGGTGGAGCTGCCACGGTCCCCGCTGTCCGTCCCTGTCCCCCCCCCCCAGAGAAGCTGGTGCTGTCACTGCCACCGCGGTCCCCCGTCCTGCGGGCCTGCAGTGTCCCCGTCCCCCCGCACCGCTCCCCCGTGCAGGCCTGGGTGGAGTCGCTGCGGCACCACGAGGACGAGCGCCGGGGGCTGACCGACCTCCACCCCGACGTCTTCGCCGTCCGGCCCAGGTGGGGTTGGGGGGGTCCCGGGGAGTGGGGGGGGGGGCCCTCGGGGGCGTGGGGGGGCCCGGGTGGGGGTCCCCTCACTGAGTGTGTCCCCCTCCGTGTCCCGCAGGCTTGACATCCTGCACATGGTGGCGATGTGGCAGAAGAATTTCAAGAGGATTGTGAGTATGAGGGGGTTTGGGGGCGGCACAGGGAGGTGTTTGGGCGGCACAGGGAGGTGTTTGGGGCGGCACAGGGAGGTTTTGGGGGGGCACAGGGAGATGTTTGCGGGGGCAGGGCGAGGTTTTGGGGGCGCAGGGAGGTTTGGGGGGGCACAGGGAGATGTTTGGGGGGGCACAGGGAGATGTTTGGGGGGCAGAGAGAGGTTTAGGGGGCACAGGGAGGTGTTTGGGGGGGGCAGAGGGAGGTTTTGGGGAGGCAGAGGGAGGTTTAGGGGGGCACAGGGAGGTGTTTGGGGGGGCAGAGTGAGGTTTTGGGGGACAGAGGGATGTTTAAGGGGGCAGAAGGAGGGGACAGAGGCTTGGGGAGGGGAAGTGGGGTCTGGAGGGGGGTCTGGGGATGGAAAGGGAGGTTTTGGGGAGGGGAAGGGGGGTCTGGGGGGGGAAGGGGGGTCTGGGGGGGGTGAGGGGGGTCTGGGGAGGGGAAGGGTGAGTTGGGGGGGTGAGGGGGGTCTGGGGAAGCAGAGGGGGGTCTGGGGAGGGGAGGGGTGAGTCTGGGGGAGCAGAGGGGGGTCTGGGGAGGGGAAGGGTGAGTCTGGGGAGGGTGAGGGGGGTCTGGGGAGGGGTGAAGGGGTCTGGGGGGCAGAGGAGGCGGGGGGGGGGCACAGGGCAGGCGCCCGTTGCTTTGCGGCGGAGGAGGCGGCTGGGACCAGGACCCCTGAGTCCCCTCCCTGGGTGGGGAGGGACCGGGGGGACACACGAGGGCCCGTCCCCGACTGTCCCCATGTGCGTGTCCCCCCCCCGCAGAGCTACGCCAAAGTGAAGACGCGGGCGGAGGTGCGGGGGGGCGGCAGAAAACCGTGGCGGCAGAAAGGATCGGGCCGGGCCCGGCACGGCAGCATCCGCTCGCCCCTGTGGCGCGGGGGTGAGTGGCTGCGGGGCGAAGGGGACCCCCCAAGCGGGGTGGGGGGGCCGCGGTCGGGCTCGGGGGGGTCACTGAGCCGGGACCCCTCGCAGGGGCATCGCCCACGGGCCGCGGGGTCCCACCAGCTACTACTACATGCTGCCCATGAAGGTGCGGGTGCTGGGGCTGAAGGTGGCACTGACGGTGAAGCTGATGCAGGTACGAGGTCCTCGGTGTTTTGGGGGGGGTCCCAGAGGGGTTGGGGACGCGGTGAACCCCCCTTCATCAGCGATGTCCCCCCCTTTTCCTCGCAGGATGACCTCCACGTCGTCGACAACCTGGAGATACCCACCGCCGACCCCCAGTATCTCCTGGACTTGGCGCGGTACCGGCGCTGGGGCCGCTCCGTCCTCATCGTGGATGTGTGAGTACGGGCGGTCCCGGTGCGCGGGGGGGGTCCCGGGGACGGGCGGTGCTGCCCGCACGGTGCCGGGGGCTCTGGGGGTGTCCCCCCGCTCCCCGATTTCCACCCCACTTCCCTCCAGCAGCAACGAGACGCCGGAGAAACATCGGAACGGCGCAGCCGGCCTGAAAACCATCAACCTCATCCCGGCGTTAGGTGAGAACTGCGCGGTGACCACAGCTGCTGTCCCTGGGGACCCCCCAAAACCGGGTGGGGACCCCCCAAACGTGATGGGGACCCCCCCTAAGCCCCCCCCCTCCTCGTGCCTCCGCAGGTCTCAACGTGCACAGCATGCTGAAGCACGAGACGCTGGTGCTCACGCTGGACACCGTCGCCTTCCTGGAGAAGAAGCTGCTGTGGCACGACACCCGTTATTCGGCGCTCTACCCCTTCTCCATGCCCTACAGTGACTTCCCGTGAGCCCCCCCCGGGCCGGGTGAGCCCCCCCCGGGCCGGATCCGTCCTCCATCCCTTCGGAGAGGGGTTTTGGGGGAGTGCCGCGCGGCGCCGTGGCCATTAAAGCGAGGTTTCTCCTGGCTGTTGCTTTTCTTTGTGCTGGGGGGGGTGTATTTGCTCCCACCTCCCTTTGTGCCCCCCCTGTAGTCGCAGTCCCATTGCGGCCCCCCCGTATTTGCCGGACCGTGGCGTGCCGCCTGGCTTCGGTGTCTGTGGGTAGCCGGCATTTTCGGGGCCACCGTGGCAGAGGGGTCCGTGCCCCCCCACAGCAAGCCCGGCCACCCCCCTTCCTATGAGGAGCAAAGCTGTGCCCCCCCCCGGCTCCGCGACGCACCGGGGTCCAGCCGCCCTTGCCGGAGCCGGCGAGCGTTTCGGTGGGAGCTTTTCTCACCGGGCCTCGGCCGGGGACGGCGGTTGGGGTTTCTGGGTGTCACCGGTGAGGCAGGAGGAGGATGGGCTGGGCCGCTTTGCCCCCCCCGGCCCCCCCCCAGCATCCAGGGCTCTGGCATGGGAAGGCGGTGCCCGGTTGCAGAGGAAAGGAAGGAAATGTGGTAAGAGATCTTAACGCTTCCTTGCTTCCCTCGCTGCCTGCCAGCAGCACCGCGCTCGCCAGTGCCAGAGAATGGATCCCCGGCAGAGCTGGGTAGCGATGGCCTTGCTCTGCCTCCTCGTGCCGGGGGGTGAGTTGGGGTGCCCCCCACCCCGTCCTTCCCAGGCTTGGCCAAGGGGGAAACCGAGGACGCTGGGGTCCTGCCGGCGTTGCGGTTGGGTCTCGGCGCGTGGGGGTCCCTGCCGGCGAGGCGGTGGAGGAGGCTGAGGGTGGTTTAGGGGATCCCAAGGGGGTTCCCAGTGCTGCCCCCCACCACGGTGCTGGTTTGGGGGTACGGTGGGGCCGGGCGCAGCACCGCAGCCGCTGGTGGGGGCGTGCCGGCGTGGAAGCAGCTGGTTTAGCCGTATCCTGGGCAGGACTGGGCCAACGGGCGCCGGATCTCCTGCCCACGCCTTGGTGCGGAGGGGTGACACCCAGCACCGGGACCCCAACCGGGTCCTGCCATAACTGGGTGCCCTCTCCCAGGGCACCCCGTTCCCTGCCGGGTGTCCATCTCCCCCAAGGAACCGGCAGTGGAGTTTGGCACCTCCCTTCTCTTCAACTGCACCAGCTCTTGCCGTCAGTACAGCCGGCTGAGCTGGGAGGTCTCCGTCACCAAGATGGGGACGGAGGGACCGGGCTGGGTGTCCCTCAGCATCCCCAACGTCACCGACTGGCGCTTGGAGATCTGGTGCTTCGGTGTTTTCGGGGAGCAGCGGGATATCGCCACCACCGTCCTCCACGCTTACCGTAAGGACCGTGGCACGGGGCATGGCAGCGGGGGGGGGGGGTCCCGGTACCCTCCCGGTCTCCTCCACCCGCCCTTCTCCTTTGCCGCAGGGTTCTCGCCCCCCCAAATTTACCTGGAGGGTGACGTGGTGGCGGGGAAAGTGGCGCGTGTCACCTGCAACGCGTCTGCCCAGGTCTCCCCCCCCGGCCCCCCCGATCTCCGCCTGACGCTGCGGGGTGGGGGGCTCCCCCCCAGCACCCACCCGGGTCCCTCTGTGGGGTTGGATTTCACGGCGCAGCCGGAACAGCACGGCCGGGAGGTGACGTGCGAGGCCGTGTTACGGCTCGGGCGCCGTACGGTCAACGCCAGCACCGGGGTGACGCTGTGGGTCTGGGGTGAGTTTGGGGACGGGGACACGGGGGGGACACCGGGCGGAAAAGCCCCTCGCGGCTGGAAATGCCGGCGCGGTGCGAGCCCCGGGTGCCGCGTGCTCGGGGTGGTCCCCGGCATCGGGGTGGGGAGGAGAGGGGGCACCCAGTCGGGCTCTGGGTGCCACTTCCCTCCCACCCCCCCTTCCCCACCAGCCCCCCCCCACGATGTCCAGGTGTGGGCACCGCGCACCGTCTTCACCGCCGGTGACAACCTCACGCTGATGTGCCGGGCGAAGGGGAACCCCCCGCCGCGGTTCCGCTGGGAGCTGCCCACCAACGCCAGCCGGGAGCTACGGGATGACGGCGCAACCGTCACCATCCCGGCTGCCCAGCGGGCGCACGGCGGCACCTACCGCTGCCTGGCCGAGAACCGCTACGGCACTGACACTGCCAGCGTCAACATCCTCTTCCAAGGTGATGAGGGGCGGCACCCAGTCCCACGCCGGGGTTGGGTGCCACGGCAAGGCCGTGGCACAGAGCGATGGAGAACAGATGGAGGCGGCATCTCCCAGTGATGCCTGTCCCGGTGCCCGGCTCAACCCTGTCCTCTCCCCGCAGGATCCTCCCGCAGTCCCCTGGTCCCCGTGGCCGTGACCTTGGCCGTGGTCACCGTCCTGGCTGTACTCGCCGTCTCCTGGTGGTTTTACCGCGCCCGAGGGTGGAAGCTGATGCCAGATGGATCCCAGCCCGGCTAGTCCTGCCTGGCCGGGCTGCCTGTGGCAGCAAAGAGTAATTTTCCTCCGCGTCTCCGTGTATTTTTCCCACCTTTTCCCGGTTTACCGGCTCCGGCACGGCACAGGCGCAAGGGTGGTGCATGGGAAGGGAGGGTGAGGCCTCAGCTCCGGGCATTGATCCCAGCTCCTGGCACTGCCTTGGCGCCGGAGGGGAAGGAATTCCGGGGCAGGTCTGGGCACGGCCAGAGCGGGGCCGTTTCCCGGCACTCATGTGGCTGAGCGTTAACGAGCCGCCCTCGTTAGTGGGAGGGCCGCGGTGGGGGAGTGAGGCCACGCTGGGGCTGCCGCTGGGATCCCGCCGGCCCCATCCTTCACTTTGGGGTCAGGGCGCTCGGTGCCGGCTGTCCCCGGGGGCCCGGAGCCCGTGGGGAGTGTGCAATGGGGCTGGAGCCTGCGGGGAGCATGCAGTGGGGCCGGGAGCCCGGGGGGAGCATGCAATGGGGCTGGGAACCCATGGCGAGCGTGCAGTGGGGCGGGAGCCCGGGGGGAGCGTGCAGTGGGGCTGGAGCTCGTGGGGAGCGTGCAATGGGGCTGGAGCCCGTGGGGAGCGTGCAGTGGGGCTGGAGCTCACGGGGAGCGTGCAATGGGGCTGGAGCCCGTGGGGAGCGTGCAGTGGGGCTGGAGCTCATGGGGAGCGTGCAATGGGGCTGGAGCCTGCGGTGAGCGTGCAATGGGGCTGGGAACCCATGGGGAGCTTGCAGTGGGGCTGGAGCCTGCGGTGAGTGTGCAATGGGGCTGGGAACCCATGGGGAGCTTGCAGTGGGGCTGGAGCCTGCAGTGAGCGTGCAATGGGGCTGGGAACCCATGGGGATCGTGCAGTGGGGCTGGAGCCCATGGGGAGCATGCAATGGGGCTGGAGCCCACAGTGAGTGTGCAATGGGGCTGGAGCCTGCGGCGCGCATGCAATGGGGCTGGGAACCCGTGGGGAGCGTGCAGTGGGGCTGGAGCCCGCAGTGAGTGTGCAATGGGGCTGAGCCCACGGTGACCATGCAGTGGGGCTGGAGCCCACGGCGTGCATGCGATGGGGCCCAGAGCTCACGTGCCGGGGCCGGCTGCTCCTCCGGGGTCGGGCTGCCGGGCACCGGAGCAGGGGCAGGGCAGGATCTGTCCCCTGGCACGGGGCACCGGGGCCGGGCCGAGCCGCAGCAAGGCCGGGAGGAAACACCGGCGCTCGGCGCGTGCCGTGGCCAGGAGGTGAGGGCACCCGTGGCCCCGCCACGTGCCGGCGGGTTGGGGGGACACCGGCGCAGCCGGAGGAAACAGCTTAAGCGCGTGTTCGCGTCAGGAGCCGCCTCGGTGGCGAGAGGGGATGCTGGTGCTTGACCCTGCCTTGCACCGGGGGCCGGATCCTGCACCGCGGCCATGTCCAGCCCGGGCGCCGTATCCGGACCAGGGTTGTGTCCCGCATCGGGGGCTCATATCCTGTACGGGGGGACCGGATCCTGCAAAGGGCTGGATCCTGCACCAGGGCCATGTCCTGACTGGGGACCGGATCCTGCACCGGGGACCGTGTCCCGCCGGCTCGGTGCTGGTGGCTGGGGCAGGACTGTCCCTCTCGTCCCTGCCGATCCGTCACCGTGTCCCTGTCCCCCATGTCCCTCCCCATCCATCCCCGTGTCCCCATCCCTGCCGCCGCCGCTGAGCCGCCATGGGGGCAAGAAACGCCCTTTGCCCACCCCGGTGAGCACCGTGGCCTCCAAACCCCGGCAAGTGCCGGGGCTGCGGAAGGTCGCCAGTGAGATAAGGGGTTCCTGCCGGGAGCCAGACCAAGGTCGAAGGGCAGAAGGGGCTGTGCAGCATTCCGGGCGTTCCCGGCGCTCCGGGCACGGCAGCTCCTAAACCTGCTGGGGGATGGGGACAAGCCGGTCGGGGCGGGGGGGTGGCCGCACGGCCATTGGGATGGGGACGAAACTGGGGGAGGCCACGAGAGCCGTCACCAGCTGCCGTGGGGTCATGGACGCCGGGTCGCGGCGTTTTGGCAGCGGCAGCTCTTGGGGAGGAACCTCGCCGCCCCGGCACGGTTCCCATTGAGGCGCGTGGGTTTGCTGCCAGGTGCAGAAGTGAAACCTCGTGGCCATGAGAAGCTACGCCGGACTTTCCTCCCCCCCGGCAGTGCTGGAGCCGGGGTGGCGGCAACATGCCGGCGGCAAGAGGGAGGGTACCGGGGCTCGGGGTCACAACCAGAGCCTCTGGCACCCTCCGGACCCTTTGTCCGGCTGTGTCAGGAAAAGAAAACACCGGCAAGCCGGGGGCCCACGCCGTGCCAAGGGCTGGGGTTGAGGGTTGCCAAGCCAAACCGCCGGCGCCATGGCTCTGCCTCACGGTTAGCAGAGACTGAGGGGCTGTGCCGGCATCTCTGGGGTCCGTCCGCTGCCCGTCCCCACAGCCCTGCGATTCCCATCGGCCAAAAAACTTCCCTCTCCTCAAAGAACCTGAATAGAAAAGAGGAAGCCGTCCGCGGCACCCGGCGCTGCCTTAACCCACCCACGGCTGGGCGACAGCCGGATCATGTGCCGGCGTGGTGGGAAATCACAGGTTTGGTGCGTAATGCTGAGCACACACACACCCCCCCCCCCCCAGTTTGGGGGTGCAGGATGGGACCCCCCGGTCAGCTCCTCTCTCAGCCGGCAGCACCCGGCCCTGACCCGGTGGCAGCCGGTGTGGCACCGCGGCTCGGCCGTGGGGACCCTTGTGGCACTGCCGGCTGAGTGAGCCCCGTGGGGCGGAGCGGCTGCAGTATCTGGGGCAGGAAGGCAGTGGGGCAGAACTGCCCCATCCCAGGGCAGGAGGGCAATGGGGCAGGAGAGCTGCCCTGGGATGGGGCAGGAAGGCAGTGGGGCACGAAGGCAGTGGGGCAGGGGGGCAGTGGGGCAGGAGAATTACCCCAGAATAGGGCAGGGGGGCAGGAGAACTGCCCCATTAGGGGCAGGAGGGCAGTGGGGCAGGAGAATTGCCCCATGATAGGGCAGCGGGGCAGGAGAATTGCCCTGGGATGGGGCAGGAAGGCAGTGGGGCAGGGGGGGCAGTGGGGCAGGAGGGCAATGGGGGGGGGGCAGGAGAATTGCCCCATAATAAGGCAGTGGGGCAGGAGAACTGTGCCGGGATGGGGCAGGAAGGCAGTGGGGCAGGAGGGCAGTGGGGCAGGAAGGCAGTGGGGCAGGAGGACAGCCCTGGGATGGGGCAGGAGGGCAGTGGGGCAGGAGAATTACCCCATAATAAGGCAGTGGGGCAGGAGAACTGCCCCGGGATGGGGCAGGGGGGCAGTGGGGCAGGAGCCCCCCGGGGCTGGGGGGGCCCCGGACCCGCCGCTGCCCGGGGGAAACCCACCGCCGAAGTCCCCTCCGGGCCGGAATTCCCCGGGGACGGGGGGGGGGACCGGGCTCATAAAGCACCGCCCCGGGCGGCACCCACGGACCGACCGACCCGCCCACCGACGGACAGACCGACCGACAGACCGGCAGGCGGGACAGGGTGCGGCGCACACCGACACCCCGACCCCGACCCGTCCCGGTGCTCCCGGAGAGCCCAACCGGACCCTTCCCGGTGCTCCCGGAGAGCCCAACCGGACCCTTCCCGGTGCTCCCGGAGAGCCTGAACCGACCGATCCCGGAGAGCCCAACCGGACCCTTCCCGGTGCTCCCGGAGAGCCCAACCGGACCTTTCCCGGTGCTCCCGGAGAGCCCAACCGGACCTTTCCCGGTGCTCCCAGAGAGCCCAACCGGACCTTTCCCGGTGCTCCCGGGGAGCCTGAACCGACCGATCCCGGAGAGCCCAACCGGACCCTTCCCGGTGCTTCCGGGGAGCCTGAACCGACCGATCCCGGAGAGCCCAACCGGACCCTTCCCGGTGCTTCCAGGGAGCCTGAACCGACCGATCCCGGAGAGCCCAACCGGACCCTTCCCGGTGCTTCCAGGGAGCCTGAACCGACCGATCCCGGAGAGCCCAACCGGACCCTTCCCGGTGCTCCCGGGGAGCCTGAACCGACCGATCCCGGAGAGCCCAACCAGACCCTTCCCGGTGCTCCCGGGGAGCCTGAACCGACCGATCCCGGAGAGCCCAACCGGACCCTTCCCGGTGCTCCCGGGGAGCCTGAACCGACCGATCCCGGAGAGCCCAACCGGACCCTTCCCGGTGCTCCCGGGGAGCCTGAACCGACCGATCCCGGAGAGCCCAACCGGACCCTTCCCGGTGCTCCCGGGGAGCCTGAACCGACCGATCCCGGAGAGCCCAACCGGACCCTTCCCGGTGCTCCTGGGGAGCCTGACCGACTGATCCCGGAGAGCCCAACCGGACCCTTCCCGGTGCTCCCGGGGAGCCTGAACCGACCGATCCCGGAGAGCCCAACCGGACCCTTCCCGGTGCTCCCGGGGAGCCTGAACCGACCGATCCCGGAGAGCCCAACCGGACCCATCCCAGTGCTTCCAGGGAGCCTGACCGACTGATCCCGGAGAGCCCAACCGGACCCTTCCCGGTGCTCCCGGGGAGCCCAACCAGACCCATCCCGGGGAGCTGGAACCAAGTGATCCTGGAGACATTGACCGGATCCATCCCAGCACTCCCAGAGAGCCTGAACCGACAGATCCCGGTGCACACTGAGAGTCCAACTGGACCCATCCCAGAGGGCCTGAACTGACCGATCCCGGTGCTCCCGGGGAGCCTGAACGGACCCTTCCTGGAGACCCTGACCAGATCCATCCCGGTGCTCCCGGGAAGCCTGAACCAACTGGGCCCGGAGACCGCGACCAGACCCATCCCAGGGAGCCTGAACTGACCCATCTCGGTGCTCCCGGGGAGCCCGAACTGACCCTTTCCGGTGCGCACCAAGAGCCCAATCGGATCCATCCCAGAGAGCCTGAACCGACTGGTCCCGGAGAGCCCAACCGGATCCATCCCGGTGCTCCCGACCCATCCCGGTGCAACCGAAGAGCCCGACCCATCCCGGTGCTCCTGAAGGACTGAGCCCACCCGGTGCTGGTACCGGTGCCCACCCCGGCACCCCGCTACACCATGCACCCCGCAGTGCTGCCGCTGGCCCTGTGCGCCCTGGGTGTCATCGGAGGTGAGGGGACACCGGGCTGGGGGTGGCACCGAGTGAGGGTGGCGGGGACCCGGGGACCCCCCCCGGGCGTGTCCCCGGCACAGAGGGTCAAGACCGGTGTGAGCATGACACCGCAAGCGTGTCGGTGGCGTCGCGGCGAGCGTGGTGATGCGAACACGAGCGTGTCAACGCACCCTCGTCACCACGAGTGTGTCACACGAGCGTGTCACGACGGGGGGGACACACAAACACGTGTGTCCCCATCGATGCACCATGTGAGCGCAAGCGTGCCGCCGCCGCCGTGTCGGCGTCGGGCCCTGCCCGGCACCGGGGGGCTGGTGGGGCGGCCGAGATGGGGGTCCCAGATCCATCCCAGCCCCTTCTTCCCGAAGCCGTCGCCTCTGTGCCGTATCCAATGGGAGAGCCTGGGAAGCGAGCGGGAGGCGCAGCCACCCCGGTCATGTTTGTCTTTGCGAAATCCCTGGATCGCAGCGGGCATTTTTTTTTTCTGTTCTCTTCCTGCCGGCGGTTATTCCGGGAAAGGGCAGGACTTTTCCCCTCTGCCAAGGGAAGGAAACCTCCCGGCTGCTCCCTGGGAATCCCCCACCCAAAGGTGCTGGTGATGACTCACCCAGGGGGGCTTCCACCGCAGCCGGTGGGCTCTGGGCTCGGTGACGGCTGCTTTGCCGGGAAAGCACCGGCACGTGGGGCCGGAGGGGACCGTGGGGTTGCACCAGGCACCGGCTGGGGACAGCTGCCACCGTCCCTCAGGGCCGGATTTGGGTCTTGGCGCCACCCCCGCCCTGTCACCGGGTTTCTGGCTGAAGGCTTCCAGCTGGATGTGGGGGACGGATCCTGCCCACCGGTAAAGCTGCCGACTTCTTGCAGCCGAAGGAGAAGTTTGGCAGCTCTGCGGCTTCTCCCTGCCCGCCGCGGCTGGCCGGCTTCCCCCCTGCCATGCCGGGGGCGGGGACGAGTCTGGGGGTCCCCTCAATCTTCCCCCTGCCATGCCGGGGACGGGGACGAGCCTGGGGGTCCCCTCGACCTTCACCCCACCGTGCCGGGGACGGGGACGAGCCTGGGGTCCCCTTGACCGCTGGAACCCCCCTCCAAACCCCCGGATTCTCCCGGCAGGGCGGTTGGGAGCCTCCTTCGAGTTGTGGGTCGAGCCGGCGGTGCCGGTGGTGAAACACGGCGGATCGGTCCAGCTAAAGTTGAAGACTACGTGCCAGAATGCCGAAGCATCCGGCAACGTGGAGACGTCGATTCGGAAGCAGCTGGTGACGAAGAAGCCGGGGGAGACGGTGGTGGAGCTGCTCAACGTCACCGAGTTGAACTCCAGCGTCTTCTGCTACTACATCTGTGACAACGAGAGGAAGGTGGTGACCACCAAACTCATCGTCTACCGTAAGGCACCGTGGGGAGAGGGGGCCCCTGCCCGTCCCGGCAAACCGGGATCATCCCCATCACACCGCATCTCTCCCCCAGGTCTGCCGGAGACGGTGGTGCTGGAGCCGGTACCGCAGCTGGCGGTGGGTGAGAGCCAGGAGCTGGTGTGCAGAGTGGATGGCGCTGCGCCCATCCAGAACCTGACGGTGACCCTGTGGCGGGGCGGCGAGATGCTGCACACCAAAACCTTCAAGCAGCAGAGCCAGGACGAGGCGGTGTGGGTGACCCACCGGCTGACGGCAGAACGCCGGGACCACGGGCAGAACATCACCTGCCAGGCACTGCTCGACCTGGCGCCCTACGGTCCACAGTCCAACACCACCTCCAACCCGCAGGCGTTGACCGTCTACGGTAAGCCACCACCGGCATCTTACCGGCGTTTGCTCCACTGTGGTTGTGGCAACCGGCTCATCCCGGAGTGTTTCTCTCCGGCGGCAGAATTCCCGGAGGATCCCAAGTTGGAGCCTCATATCTACCTGGAGATCAACGAGACGGTGAACATCAGCTGCACCGTCGGTCGCGTCTTCCCGGAGCCGCGGTTCGAGCTGGCACTCGCTAACCAGACCCTGCCGCTTACCGTCAGCCAGGACAGGCACCGGGCCACTGCCGAGGTGTCCCACAGCCGGCCGGGGGACTTCGGGCTGGTTTGCACCGTGGAGGTGGGACCCATGAAGCGGCGTAAGAAGGCGACCGTCCACGTCTACCGTGAGTAACAGTGGTGGTGGTGCCGGCAAAAACCCGCCGGCATCACGGCCCTGGCGTGTTGCGCCGGGAAGGGGGGAGCGGTTTCATGCCATGGCGTCACCAGACCATCCCGGTGTTGTCTCCATCACCGGCAGGTTTCCCCTCGCCGCAGCTGAACGTCAGCACCGCCAGCCCGGCAGCCGACACGGTGGTGACGGGGCTCTGCACTTTGCCGCCCGGCCACTCCACCGAGCTCCAGCTGTTGATCCACGCCGGCCACCGCGTTCTGGCGGAGTGGGGACCGTCCCCGCTGTCCTTCAGCCTGATGGTGCGTGAGGAAGACAATGGGATGGAGCTGAGCTGTGATGCCAAGCTGCCCGTTGGCGGCAAAGCCCTGAAGAGGAGCGCACCCATCCGGCTCACTGTCACCGGTGAGAGCGCCGCAGCCGGAGATGCCGAAGAGGAAATTTCCGGATGGGAATTAATTTGTTGTCCCTATCCCGGCTCTTCCCGCAGCTGAACCCCGGATGGACGAGAGGAGCTGCCCCCCCAGCCAGAACTGGACGGAGGGGCAGGATGAGACCCTGCGCTGTGGGGCACGGGGCAACCCCCCGCCCCGCCTGGAGTGCACCAAGGACGGCGAGCCCTTCCCCGCCGGGGTGCCGCGCCCCGTCACCCGCGCCCACGCCGGCACCTACCGCTGCCGGGCCACCAACCCGCTGGGGACAGCCGTCCGGGACGTCACCGTGTGGGTGCACTGTGAGTGGGGACGGGGGTCCCGGGGGGTCCTGGGGGTCCCAGGGGGACAGTGGGGGCTCGGTGCCACTGACCACCCGTTCCCGCTCTCCGGCAGACCACGACCCCGACGTGGTGCTCCTGGTGCTGCTGCCAATAGTGGTGGTGGCCGCCCTGCTCGCCGGCGGGGTGGGCTACGGCATCTACTACCGCAAGAAGAAAATCCGGCAGTACCGGCTGCAGGAGCGGCAGAGGCGGCTGGAGATGGAGTCGTCGCGGCCGTCGGGATGCTCAGAGGAGACGGCCGCTCTCAACGGTTCGGCGCAGGAGGGTCAACCGTAGGTGGGCAGAGGCGGTGGAGGGACCGGCAGCCCCCTGCCCATCCTGCTCCCCTGCCCATGGGCAAGCGCCCCGGCAAGGGCCGAGTGCCGCAGCCGCCGGCTCCCTCCTACTGATGTGACAATGACGTCGGGGACCGGGCGGGAGCCGTGGTGGGATGGTGGACGCTACGGTGAGATAGCACCGGCGGCACTGTTGCCGCAGGGAGGTGGCAGCTCCCAGACAGGGACATGCCGGGCCGGCACGCCGTTGGGATGCCGGCGGGGGCGAGGCGCCAACCTCCCCACCATCACAGAGATGTTCCTTTTCTCTCCGAACTTTATCCCTTGGGAGACCTCAAGCCGGTTTCGGGGTGGCCGCAGTCTCCTGCCGCGGTGACACCAGGGCCAGGGGGTCTTGGTGCCCTGGGGGGAGCATCCAGGCTGAATCCCGGGATTTCAGTGCTGGGGCGGCATTGGCACTGACGCCGGTGAGAGGGTGAGGAGCCGGAGAAGAGGGAGATGCGGCCGCTGCAGAGGCTGGAAGAGGCTGTCATGATGTTGCACCATTAAAGGCTGTCGGCGGCAGCAGCGTCGCGACCCACTGGGGTTTTGGTTGGGAATGGGGATAACCAAATCCCGGGGGGTTTCTGATATCCCGAGTCCTCAGCGGCCACGGTCGGGCTGAGCATGCGCCGTGGTAGCCGAACCCCGCTTCCTTCCTCGTGAGGCCGTTTTCCTGCCAGTTCACGGGAGACGGTGGGCCTGGGCCCAGCCGGAGGGGAAGGATGGCGAGCGGCCGTCGCGGCAAGGGTTGGGGGACGATGCGCCTCTGAGCTGGGTGCCCCCCGCCAGCGCCCTGTGCCGGGGTGATGGGCTCTAGCTTCCGCTCCCGTCCCTGCGGCTCCCCGCTCCCCGGCGCGGCCATGTCTCGGCGCAGCCTCCCTTCCTGGTCCCTCGCCGGGCTGCTCCTGGCTCTGTGTGGTGAGTGCCGTTCCTGTGTCCCAGCTCGTCCCACCTGCATCCCGACCCACCTCCCCGGCTCATCCCATCCATCCAGCTCATCCCACCTTCACCCCAACCCAGCTGGGGACATCCCCTGTGTCCCAGCTCGTCCCCCTGCATCCCGACCCACCTCCCCGGCTCATCCTGTCCGTCCAGCTCATCCCACCCACATCCTGACCCCCCTTCTTTGGGACATCCCAAGTGTCCCAGCTCATCCCGTGCATCCCAGCTTATCCCACCTTCAACCCAACCCAACTGGGGACATCCCCTGTGTCCCAGCTCATCCCCCTGCATCCCAACCCTCATCTCCCTGGAATTTCCCATCTGTCCCAGCCCATCCCGTCTATCCAGCTCATCCCACCCACATCCTGACCCCCCCTCTCTGGGACATCCCAAGTGTCCCAGCTCATCCCGTGCGTCCCAGCTCATCCCACCTTCACCCCAACCCAGCTGGGGACATCCCCTGTGTCCCAGCTCGTCCCCCTGCATCCCGACCCTCATCTCCCTGGAACTTCCCATCTGTCCCAGCCCATCCCGTCTATCCAGCTCATCCCACCCACATCCTGACCCCCCCTCTCTGGGACATCCCAAGTGTCCCAGCTCATCCCATGCGTCCCAGCTCATCCCACCTTCACCCCAACCCAACTGGGGACATCCCCTGTGTCCCAGCTCGTCCCCCTGCATCCCGACCCTCATCTCCCTGGAACTTCCCACCTGTCCCAGCCCATCCCGTCTGTACAGCTCATCCCACTCACATCCTGACCCCCGCTCCCTGGGATATCCCAAGTGTCCCAGCTCATCCCCCTGTATCCCAACCCTGTGTCCCAACCCAAGTGTCCCAGCTCATCCCGTGCGTCCCAGCTCATCCCACCTTCACCCCAACCCAACTGGGGACATCCCCTGTGTCCCAGCTCATCCCACCTGCATCCCGATCCTATGGGGGACATCCCCTGTGTCCCAGCTCATCCCACCCACATCCTCACCCTATGGGGGACATCCCCTGTGTCCGAGCTCATCCCACCTGCATCCCGACCCACCTCCCCGGCTCATCCCATCTGTCAGCTCATCCCACCACTCCCCCCTCTCCGGCCATCCCGTTCCAGGAGCACCCACCAGCCCCTTCGAGGTGACGGTGGAAGGGACCGCCTCGGAGGTGGCCTACGGCGGGACGGTGCTGCTGAACTGCTCCAGCAGCTGCCTCGATGCCAGGGGGTCCCGGGGGCTGGAGACCTCCCTCAGCAAGGAGTGGGTGGGCCAGGGGCCGGGCTGGCTGAGCATCCGGCTCCGGAACGTCACCGAGCCCTCCTCCGACATCTTGTGCTTCTTCTCCTGCTTCGGGGAAAGGAAGGTGACGACTTTTAGGCTGCTGGCTTACGGTAAGAAGCTGCTCAGGTCCTTCCCGTGGGACTTTCCCGGTGAACGGGGACCGGGGATGGGGGATGCGGGAAGGGGGTAGGGATGCGCCGGATCGGGGGAGCCCCCGCCCCTCGGGAGGCAGCGGGATGGGGCAAACTGGGATGGAGCTGGGGCCACAACTGGTCCTGGGGAGGGAGGTGTTGGGATGAGCCAGGTGCCAGATCCAGCAACGGATCCCACGGATGGGAGAGCTTGGGATGAGCCAGTTGCCGGATCTGGCAGAGTTTGGTTGGGAGCCACTTTGGGATGAGCCAGGTGCCAGATCCAGCAACGGATCCCACGGATGGGAGAGCTTGGGATGAGCCAGTTGCCGGATCTGGCAGAGCTCAGTTGGGAGCCACTTTGGGATGAGCCGGGTGCCAGATCCAGCAACGGATCCCACGGATGGGAGAGCTTGGGATGAGCCAGTTGCCGGATCTGGCAGAGCTCAGTTGGGAGCCACTTTGGGATGAGCCGGGTGCCAGATCCAGCAACGGATCCCACGGATGGGAGCGCTTGGGATGAGCCAGGTGCCGGATCCGGCAGAGCTTGGTTGGGAGCCACTTTGGGATGAGTCGGGTGCCAGATCCGACAGAGCTCTGGCAGGAGCCGTTTTGGGATGAGCCGGGTGCCGGATCTGGCAATGGGTCCCAAGGGTGGGAGAGCTTGGGATGAGCCAGGTGCCGGACCCGGCAGAGCTCGGGCAGGAGATGCTTTGGGATGAGTCGGGTGCCAGATCCGACAGAGCTCTGGCAGGAGCCGTTTTGGGATGAGCCAGGTGCCAGCTCTGGCAATGGGTCCCAAGTGTGGGAGAGCTTGGGATGAGCCAGGTGCCGGATCTGGCAGAGCTCTGTCAGGAGCTGCTTCGGGATGAGCCGGGTGCCAGATCCGCCAGAGCTCAGGTGCTGAATCTGGCAGAGCTTGGGATGAGGAGCCATTCTGGGATGAGCCGGGTGCCGGATGTGGCAGAGCTCTGGCAGAAGCTGCTCCGGGATGAGCCAAGTGCCAGATCTGGCAATGGGTCCCAGGATCGGGAGAGCTTGGGTTGTGCCGGCTCTGGCAGAGCTCTGGCAGAAGCTGCTTCGGGATGAGCCGGGTGCCAGATCCGCCAGTGCTCGGCCGGGATCCCCTTCGGCTGACCCGCGGCGTTGGGTGCCATCTCCCTCCCGGCCGCAGACCTCCCGCAGCCTCGCCTAGACATCAGCAAGCCCAACGCCTCCCGCAACGAGCCGGTGGCCATCGAGTGCTCTTCGGCACCCAGCCGGCCCCCGGGCCTGAAGCTGCGGCTCCTCGGCAGCCGCCGGCCCCCGCAGCCCTGGGCGGAGGGTCCCGTGCGCCTGGAGCTGACGGCCGGGGAGGAAGACGATGGGGCCGAGTTCTCCTGCGAAGCGCAGCTCAACGTGGGCAACCGGACGCTGCGGAAGAGCTCGGCCACGGCCACGCTGCGCGTCGCCTGTGAGTGGGGCGGTGGGTGCCGCCGCGGTGCCGGCTGCGGGGCAAAATCCCGCGGCCATGGTGCAGAGCCCCTCAGCCCCCTGCAAAACCCTTCCGCCCCCCTGTGCAAAACCCCTCCTGTCCTGGTGCAAAATGCCTCAGCACTCGTGCAAAGAGCCTTGATCCCGTGCAAACTCCTTCTGCCCCCGTGCAAAACTCCTCGGCCCCATGCAAAACCCTTCTGCCCCATGCAAAATCCCTCAGCCCCGTGCAAAACCCTTCTGCCCCGTGCAAAACCCCTCAGCCCTGTGCAAAACCCTTCTGCCCCGTGCAAAACCCTTCTGCCCCCGTGCAAAACCCTTCTGCCCCCGTGCAAATCCCCTCGGCCTTCTGCAAAACCCCTCGGCCACATGCAAATCCCTTTGGCCTCGTGCAAAACCCTTCTGCCCCCATACAAAACCTTTCTGCCCCGTGCAAAACCCCTCAGCCCCGTGCAAACCCCCTTGGCCCCGTGCAAAACCCTTCGGCCCCGTGCAAAACCCCTCAGCCCCGTGCAAAACCCTTCTGCCCCGTGCAAAACCTTTCTTCCCCCATACAAAACCTTTCTGCCCCTGTGCAAAACCCCTCAGCCCCGTGCAAACCCCCTTGGCCCCGTGCAAAAACCCTTCGGCCCCGTGCAAAACCCCTCAGCCCCGTGCAAAACCCTTCTGCCCCCATACAAAACCTTTCTGCCCCCGTGCAAAACCCTTCTGCCCCGTGCAAAACCCCTCGGCCCTGTGCAAAACCCTTCTGCCCCGTGCAAAACCCTTCTTCCCCCCATACAAAACCTTTCTGCCCCCGTGCAAAACCCCTCAGCCCCGTGCAAAACCCCTCGGCCCCATGCAAAACCCTTCGGCCCCGTGCAAAACCCCTCAGCCCCGTGCAAAACCTTTCTGCCCCCGTGCAAAACCCTTCTTCCCCCCATACAAAACCTTTCTGCCCCCGTGCAAAACCCCTCAGCCCCGTGCAAAACCTTTCTTCCCCCATACAAAACCTTTCTGCCCCCCGTGCACCCCGTGCAAACCCCCTTGGCCCCGTGCAAAACCCTTCGGCCCCGTGCAAAACCCTTCTGCCCCCATACAAAACCCTTCTGCCCCCCGTGCAAATCCCCTCGGCCCCGGCGCAAGACTTGGGGGGCCCCGTCCCAGGCTGCAGGATCCCGGGCTGCAGCGGGGACCCCGCTGGCCCCGGCCCGTGGTGGCGGCGACACCGGGGCTCGTGCCGGGGAGAAATGGGGTTCCTCCGCTCTCGCCTCCAGACCAGCCCCGGATGGACGAGAGGAGCTGCCCCCCCAGCCAGAACTGGACGGAGGGGCAGGATGAGACCCTGCGCTGTGGGGCACGGGGCAACCCCCCGCCCCACCTGGAGTGCACCAAGGACGGCGAGCCCTTCCCCGCCGGGGTGCCGCGCCCCGTCACCCGCGCCCACGCCGGCACCTACCGCTGCCGGGCCACCAACTCGCTGGGGACAGCCGTCCGGGACGTCACCGTGTGGGTGCACTGTGAGTGGGGACGGGGGTCCCGGGGGGTCCTGGGGGGTCCTGGGGGTCTAGGAGGTCTTGGGGGTCCTGGGGGTCTTGGAGGTCCTGGGGATCCTGGGGGTCTCAGGGGGCCTTGAAGGTCCTGGGGGTCCTGGGGGTCATAGTGGTCTCAAGGGTCCAGGGGGTCCTGGGGATCCTGGGGGTCTCGGGGGTCCTGGGGGTCTCGGGGCCCTTGAAGGTCCTGGGGGTCCTGATGGTCTCAGGGATCCTGGGATTCCTGGGGGTCTTGGGGGTCCTGGGGGTCCTAGGGGTCCTGGAGATCCTGATGGTCTCAGGGGTCCTGGGGGTCCTGGGGGTCTCAGGGGTCCTTGAAGGTCCTGGGGATCCTGGGGGTCTCAGGGGGCCTTGAAGGTCCTGGGGGTCTTGGGGGTCATGGTGGTCTCAAGGGTCCAGGGGGTCCTGGGGATCCTGGGGGTCTCAGGGATCCTGGGATTCCTGGGGGTCTCAGGGGTCCTGGAGATCCTGATGGTCTCAGGGGTCCTGGGGGTCCTGGGGGTCTCAGGGGTCCTTGAAGGTCCTGGGGATCCTGGTGGTCTCAGGGGTCCTTGGGTTCCTGGGGGTCTTGGGGGTTGTGGTGGTCTCAAGGGTCCTGGGGGTCCTGGTGGTCTTGGGGGTCTTGGTGGTCTTGGGGGTCTCAAGGGTCCTGGGGATCCTGGGGGTCCTGGTGGTCTCAGGGGTCCTGAGGGACCTGGGGGTCCTGGTGGTGTCAAGTGTCCTGGGGATCCTGGGGATCTTGGGGGTCCTGGGGATCCTGCTGGTCTCAGGGGTCCTGTGGGTCCTGGGAATCCTGGGGGTCTCAAGGGTCCTGGGGGTCTTGGGGGTCCTGGGGTCCTGGTGGTCTCAGGGGTCCTGGGGTTGCTGGGGGTCCTGGGGGTCTCGGGGTCCTTGGAGGTCCTGGGTGTCCTGGTCATCTCAGATGTCCTGGGGATCCTGGGGGTCTTTGGGCTCCTGGGGGTCCTGCTGGTCTCGGGGGTCCTGGTGGTCTCAGGGGTCTGGGGGGTCTGGGGGGTCTGGGGGTCCCAGGAGTCCCGGGGGCCCCAGGGGGACAGTGGGGGCTCAGTACCACTGCCCACCCATCCCCGCTCTCCGGCAGACCCCGACCCCGACGTGGTGCTCCCGGTGCTGCTGGGGTTGGCGGTGGTGGCCGCCCTTCTTACCGGCGCGGTGGGCTACCGCATCTACTACCGCAAGAAGAAAATCCGGCAGTACCGGCTGCGGCAGCAGCAGAGGCAGCTGGAGATGGAGCCGCCATGCTCGGGGCTCGCCAATGATGTGGGGGTCCCACCGTAGCCCCCCCAAAAAAGCCGCATCCCCCCCTGCACGGAGCCCCGGGGCCGAGGGACGTATCCAGCCCCCAAGGGCCGCGGTGCAGGGGGGGGCGGGAGGTGTGGGAGCCCCAGGTTGTGCCCGCTGCCGGGGTTGGGGGTGCTGGGGGGGCTCGGTGACCCCAGGGGAGGAGACCCCCCCCGTGCCCGTCACCCCGGCCTCGGGCTCCCCTCGTGGGGGGGGAATGTGTCTTAAGGGCCGAAGGGTCCTGGTGGGATCGGCCCAAGTCGCCCACGAGCCACACAAGCATCTTCCAGTGGCGTGAGGGCTGCACTGGGCTGCACTGGGCTGGACTGGGCTGGACTGGGCTGGACTGGGCTATACTAGGCTGTACTGGGCTGTACTGTATTATATTGGGCTGCACTGGGCTGCACTGGGCTGTACTGGGCTGTTCTGGGCTGTACTGGGCTATACTAGGCTGTAATGGGCTATACTGGGCTGCACTGGACTATACTGGGCTGCACTAGAAGGTACTGGGCTGTACTGGGCTGTACTGTGTTATATTGGGCTGCACTAGAAGGTACTGGTCTGTACTGGGCTGTACTGTGTTATATTGGGCTGCACTGGTCTGTACTGAGCTGCACTGGGCTGTTCTGGGCTGCACTGGGCTGTACTGGGCTGTACTGGGCTATACTGGGCTGTACAATCCTCTGTAGGGGAGGTGATTGGGGATACAGGCAGGGATTGGGGGTACGGGAAGGGATTTGGGGTGTGGGCGGGGATTTGGGGTACGGGCAGGGGATTTTGGGGTACGGGCAGGGATTTGGGGTACAGGCAGGGATTGGGGTACGGGCAGGGATTTGGGGGTGCAGGCAAGGGATTTTGGGGTACAGGCAGGGATTGGGGTACGGGCAGGGATTTGGGGTACAGGCAGGGATTGGGGTACGGGCAGGGATTTGGGGGTGCAGGCAGGGGATTTTGGGGTACAGGCAGGGATTGGGGTGCGGGCAGGGATTTGGGGGTACGGGCAGGGATTGGGGTGTGGGAAGGGATTGGGATACGAGCAGGGATTTGGGGGTGCAGGCAGGGATTGGGGGGCCGGAGCCGGGGGTGGGGGAGGGGGCTGGAGCGAGGGAGAAGGGCTGGGGGGGGGATGGGAGCCGGAGTGGGGGAGGGGCTGCAGGGACAATGCTGGGGGACACGTTGGGGGGCTGCCCCCCACCCCCCCACCCCCTCCAATCCGGGGCCCGGGCACCCGTCCCCACGCGAGCGAGGGCGGCCGGAGCCACCGGCTCACGGCACGCCACGGCACGCCATGGCACAGCACTGCACGCCACAGCACGCCATGCCACGCCATGCCACGCCATAGCACGCCATGCCACAGCACAGCACGCCACGGCACGGCATAGCACAGCACAGCATGCCATGGCACAGCACGGCACGGCACAGCATGCCGCGGCACGGCACGGCGAGGCCTGCTTCGGCTGCCGGCAGTGGTGCGGGCAGAGAGGCGGCGTGGGCCGGCAGCGCGTCACGGTGTGGCGTGGGCTGGCAGCGCGTCACGGCGTGGGCCGAGGTAGGGCCGGAGCGTGCTGCCGCGCAGCGGGGAAGAATCACGCCTCGCCCACGCCAGCGGCATGGCGAGGGGACGGGGGCGAGGGGGCAGCCGCCGGGGCGACGCGTGCTCCAGGGGCGCGGCGGCGCGCGGGGCGATGCACGTGACACACGCCTGTGCATGCCTAAAACGGGCACGTGCAGCACATGCCTGCGTGCACGCGATGCACGCCTGCGTGCACGCAATCTACACGCCTGCGTGCACACACGATGCACGCCGGTGTGCACGCGATGCGCATGCAATGCATGTGATAACCACGCTCGCATGCACACGCGATGCACGCCTGCGTGCACATGATGCACACGCAGTGCACACGATACCCACGCCTGCACCCACATGCGATGCACACCTGCGTGCACACGATGCACACACAAAGCACATGCGATGCACGCCTGTGTGCACATGATACCCACACCTGCACGCACACATGATGCATGCCTGCGTGCACACGCAACGCACACGATGCACACGCGATGCACACACAATGCACACGCAATGCACACGCAATGCACACGCGATGCACATGCCATGCACGCGTGATGCCGCACCCCCACGCGTGCCCCCCCCCCCCGATCCGAGCACGGGGGGCCCGATCCGGGCACGGGGGGGTCCGTGTAGGACCGAGCACGGGGGGCCCGATCCGGGCACGGGGGGGGTCCGTGTAGGACCGAGCACGGGGGGCCCGATCCGGGCACGGGGGGGTTCGTATAGGACTGAGCACGGGGGGGGCCCGATCCGGGCACGGGGGGGTCCGTATAGGACTGAGCACGGGGGGGCCCGATCCGGGCACGGGGGGGGTCCGTG
The DNA here is from genome assembly GCF_030936135.1 of Gavia stellata. Classification (NCBI taxonomy): domain Eukaryota; kingdom Metazoa; phylum Chordata; class Aves; order Gaviiformes; family Gaviidae; genus Gavia; species Gavia stellata. The sequence continues at coordinate 330,189 of NC_082631.1, read as the reverse complement.
TAGGACCGAGCACGGGGGGCCCGATCCGGGCACGGGGGGGTCCGTATAGGACCGCGCACGGGGGGGTCCGTGTAGGACCGAGCACGGGGGGGGCCCGATCCGGACCGGGGGAGGGTCCGTGCAGCGCCGAGCACCGGGCGGGAGAGGACGGAGCCTCGGGAGGGCTCAGCCGGGGGCGGGGGGAGGAGCAGCCCCGCGGTACCGGCGCCGTTCTCGCGTCGGTGCGCGGCAGCGGAGGAGCTGCCTTCATCCCCATCCTCCTCATCCTCCTCTTCATCCCCATCCTCCTCCTCATCCCCATCCTCCCCATCCTCCTCTTCCTCCCCATCCTTCTCATCCTCCCCATCCTCCCCTTCATCCCCATCCTCCTCCTCCGCCTCTTCATCCCCACCCTCCTCTTCCTCCTCATCCTCCTCTTCCTCCTCATCCCCCTCTTCATCCCCACCCTCCTCATCCTCCCCCTCCTCCTCTTCCTCCCCACCCTCCTCTTCCTCCCCGTGTCCCCCCCCAGCACAGCCGGGACCCGATGGCCCCCCCCGGCGCGGCCGCGCGGCTGCTGCCCCCACTCATCCTGGCACTCGCAGGTAGGGGGGGGCCCGGGGGGGGCCCGGGGGGGGGTTCGGGGGGGAGCTGGGGGGGCCCGGGGGGGACTCGAGGGGGGTTCGGGGGGGAGCTGGGGGGGCCCAGGGGGGCTCGAGGGGGGCTCTGGGGGGGCCCGGGGGGGGGGGCCCGGGGGGGGCCCGGGGGGGGGTTTCGGGGGGACTGGGGGGGGCCCCGCCGCCTGGTTCCCTCCGGGATGGGGGGGGGCCCGGGGAGCCATCATGCTGGGAAGTGTGTGGGGGGGTGTCTCCGGGGACCCCCCAGACACCAGGGACCCATAACTGGGGGGGGGGGGGCACCCCTGGGGACCCCCAAGATATTAGGGACCCAGAATTAGGGGGGGGGGCACCCCTGGGGACCCCCCATAAACAGGGAACCCTTAATTATGAGGGGGGCACAACCCTGGGGACCCCCCAGACACCAGGGACCCATAACTATGGGGGGGGGCACCCCTGGGGACCCCCCCAGACACCAGGGACCCATAACTATGGGGGGGGCACCCCTGGGGACCCCCCAGACATCAGAGACCTGTAATTGGGGGGGGGGCACCCCTGGGGACCCCCCAGACACCAGGGACCCTTAATTGGGGGGGGGGTGGACCCCTTAGCACCGGGGGGGGACACACGGGGGGCCCCCAGGACCCCGGACGCCTGGGTCCCCTCCCGGGAGCAGTGGGGGGTCTCGGCACAGGGCTCACCGGGGTGGGCCCCGGGGGTCCCCCCGCAGCCGGATTCGGGGGGTGGGGGGTCTCCAGCCGGGGGGGTGCCGGGGCTGAGCCGGCGGGGGCTGCCCGCGGTGGGGGCTCTCGCAGGGGCCGCCCGGGGCACGTTCACGGTGGGGGCCTGGCCGCGGGTGGCCGTGGTGCCCTTCGGGGGCTCGGTGGCCATCAACTGCAGCCGCAGCGCCTGCCCGGTTGGCAACGCCACGCTGGGGCTGGAGACCCCCCTGACCGTCGGCACGGGGCCCGGCGGACGCCGCTGGCAAAGCTTCCGGCTCCTCAACGTCTCCCAATGGAACCCCGGCACCGCCACGTGCTACGGGCGCTGCGGTGACACCCAAGTCAACGCCAGCGCCGGCATCCTCGTCTACCGTGAGTGCCGGGGGTCGGAGGCGGGTCGGGCGGCGTGGGGCGGCCGCGGTTGACGGTTCGGCGGTCGCCATCTCCCAGGGTTGCCGGAGCGGGTGGTGCTGGAGCCGGTGCCGGCCGTGGCGGTGGGTGAGAGCCGTAACCTGACGTGCCGGGTGGTGGAGGTGGCTCCGGTGGGGAACCTGACGGTGACGTTGCGCCGAGGTGCCGAAACGCTGCGGACGGAGAGTTTCGGCGCCGCCGAGGGCAGCGCCAGCGTGGCCGTCAGTCACCTGCTGACCGTCGGCCCCGGGGACCACGGGCAGGACGTCACCTGCCACGCCGAGCTGTCCCTGCGGCCCCACGGGCCCCTCTTCGCCCGCGCCGCCGTCCCCGTCAAGCTGTCGGTTTTCGGTGAGTCCCCCCGGCCCGGGCGTTGGTGCGGCTGCTGCTCTCCCGCGGGAAGGAGCCAGGGAGCAGCTCGGCACCAGCCTGTCCCCGTCCCACCTCATCCCAGTCCCCATCCGATCTCCATCCCACCCCCATCCCATCTCCACCCCATCCCCATCCCAGTTCCCACCCCAGTTCCCATTCCCATCTCAATCCCGTCCCCATCCCAATTCCCATTCCCATCCCAGTCCCCATCCCAATTCCCATCACCATTCCCATCTCAATCCCATCCCCATCCCAGTCCCCATCCCAAATTCATCCCAGTCCCCGTCCCCGTCCCCGTCCCCATCCCCATCCCAGTCCCCATCCCAATTCCCATCCCCATTCCCATCCCAATCCCATCCCCATCCCAGTCCCCATCCCCATCCCAGTCCCCATTCCCATCCCATCCCATTCCCATCCCCATCCCCATTTCCATTCCCATCCCATCCCAGTCTCTCTGGAACTGGCCAGCTGAGCGCCATGACTCCAATCCCCTTTGCCGTGCCCGCCGCACTGTGCCAAATCCCTCCCTGCCCTTGTCCGGCAGCCGGGGCCGTGCCGGGATCCCCACTCCTGCCCTGCTGTGGGACCTCACCGCCACCCTCCCGGCAGCTCCGCATCCTCACCGGAGCCCGGCGAGGGTCCGGCTGCCGGGATCCTCTCCCCGGCCCTGGGGTGCAGCTGGGGACGAGGCACGGCTTTGGTGACGCCACGTCCCCGCAGCTCTCCCCGAGCCGCCCCAGCTCCAGGCTCCCTCCCGCCTCGAAGCCGGCACCACCGCCAACGCCAGCTGCCGGATCGCTGGCGCCTTCCCCGCCGGGGACGTCCGCTTTGCCATCACCCTGGCAGAGCAGAGCCTAAACTTCACCGTGGCGGCAGCCGGGGACGTGCTGACCGCTGTCACCGTGCTCTCACCCGGCACCCCGGGGCGGCAGGAGCTGACCTGCACCGCGGCGGTGGCGACGGTGGCACGGATGGCACGAACACAGCTCCACGTCTACCGTAAGGTGCCGGGTGCAGCGGGGTGATAACCAGAGCCCAGCCCAAAATCCCGTTGGACCCACGGCACCTTCCCGCAGGCTTCCCGGCACCCGTCCTGGAACTGATCCCGGCATTGGCGCCGGCAGGCAGCGAGGTGACAGTGGTGTGCCACGCGGGGGTCGCCGACCCTCCCACTGTCCGGCTGCAGCTCCGTGATGCCGACGGGGGGGTCCTGGCCGAGGGGCCGCAGTCCCGGCTGGAGCTGCGGTTGGTGGCCCGGCGGGAGGATGACGGGCGGCAATTTGGGTGCCGGGCCAGCCTGGCTATCGGTGACGGCACGGTGACAAAGGACACGGACACCCGGCTTGTCGTGCTTTGTGAGTGCTGCGCCAGAGGGTTCTGGTTGTGCCTGCGGCAGCCGGCATGGGCTGCTCCCGGCGTTCCCGGTGCATCCCTCGGTCTTTTCCAGACATGCCCGAAATGGCGGCGAGTGACTGCCCCAGCAACCGCACCTGGCTGCGGGGGACACGGGAAGCGCTGTCCTGCCGTGCCGCCGGCAATCCCATGCCCACCATCGTCTGCGGCAGGAATGGTGTCACCGTCAGCACCGGGGAGCCGGAGTTGGTCACCCGTTCCCGAGCCGGCACCTACCTCTGCAATGCCACCAACAGCCTGGGGACACGGAGCCGGCTGGTCACCGTCCGCGTGGAGTGTGAGTGGTGCCGGCATCTCCCGCGGTGGCCGTGCCGGCGGCAACCGCGCTAACCGGGACCCTGCTCTCCCCCCCAGACGAGCCCACCCTGACGGAGAAGGGCTGCCCCACACACCGCACCTGGGTGGAGGGGGAGCGGCGGGAGCTCGCGTGCCGCGCCGACGGGGACCCCCCGCCCAGCACCCGCTGCGCCCGTGACGGTGGTGCCCACCGCGCCCGGGGGAGCCGGGCCGTCAGCCGGGCTGACGCCGGCCGCTACGTCTGCCGGGCCACCAACAAGCACGGCTCGGCTGTCCGCAGTGTCATCGTCACCGTCGAGTGTGAGTGCCAGGTGGGACGAGACGGGGATTTGGTGGTGCCGGGGACGCCGAGGACAGGCTGGGGATGCTGCAGCCGGGCTGGGGACCTGGCTGTGCCGGGGATGCCGTGGCCAAGCCAGGGATGCTGTGTCTGTGCTGGGGTTGCCATAGCTGTACCGGGAATGCCATGACCACGCTGGGGATACCATAGCCATGCCAGGGATGCCATGTCTGTGCCGGGGATGCCACGGCTGGGATACTGTGTCCGTACCAGGGATGCCATGTCTGTGCCGGCCCGGCAGAGAGCCCGGCCGCCTTTGGGCCGGTCCCGTCGGCGCAGGGTGGGGAGCAGGGGGTGGGCTGTTGGTCCCCGCACCCCATCTTGGCGGGGGGGGGGCACAGCCGGCACCCAGCCCTGCCCGCCGTGTCCCTCCCGGCTTGCAGACGAGCCGAGCATCGGTGAGACGGGCTGCCCGGCGCGGCGGCTCTGGGTGGAGGGGATGCCGGCGGAGCTGGCCTGTGCCGCCAGTGGGAACCCCCCGCCCCGCGTCGCCTGCGCCAAGCTGGGGGACGGCCAGGACCCCCCCCCGGCGAGCCCCAACGTCACCCGCGCCCACGCCGGCACCTACCAGTGCCGGGCCACCAACACCCACGGCTCTGCCCTCCGCAACGTCACCGTCGCCGTCGAGTGTGAGTGCGAGGAGTGGCTTTTTGGGGTGGAAAAGGTGGTTTGGGTTATTTTTAAACGCCGGGTGGCATTTTTGGCTGATGGAAGGTGCCATCCCGGTGCAGACAGCCCCGCCGCGGTGAGCCTACGCGTGCTGCCCTCCGCCAACGTCTCGCGAGGCGCCAGCTTCAGCGTGGAGTGCCGCGCCGAGGGGCTGCCCACCCCCACCTACGGCTGGGCGCTGCCACCAGCCCCCAACCTCCGCTTTGCTGCCGATAACCGCTCGGTAGCCGTAGCCGGTGCCGCCGCCGCCAACCGGGGGCTTTATACCTGCACCGCAACCAACAGGCACGGCCGGCGAGCCGGCAGCGTGATGGTCCGGGTGGACGGTGAGCTGGGGGGCATTGGTAAAGGGCCGGGAGGGTGTCTCTCCATCACCGCCGCGGTGTCACCGGAACCTTCTCGCCCCAGAGAGCTGGTTGGCACTGCTGGCCTCGCTGGGCTCCTTGGGTGCCGTCACCGCGGTGGGTTTGGCGGCGGCCGGCGGTTATTACCTGAAGTCGACGGCGTGTAAGAAGGGGGAATACAACGTGCGGGACGCTGAGGGCTCCTCCGAAGCCGCCTGCCTGCACCGGCAACGGCACGACCGCGGGGAGGTTTACGGCATCCAGCTCACCCAGCCGTAACCGGGGAGATCCCCATCCCCGGTGGGACGGAGGTCTGGGGGGGGCCCCCCGTGTACCCCCCGCCTCGGCCGCAGCGGGGCTCTGGGGGAATTTTTGGGGGGTTTTGGTGTTTTTTAACTATTTCAGCGCCGCGCCGAGGGCGGCACAGCCGTAACTCAGGGGGGGATGCTCAGGGGGGGCCGCGGCCGCCGGCTCGGCTCTTCCCGGGGGATAAAGCAACACCCAATAAAGAATCCCATTTTAACGGGAGGGAGGAAGACGGTGACTCCGGCTGCGGGGGGGGGACACCCCGGGGTGAGCCCCGCTCCGAGCCCCCCGCTGCCGGCTCCGGGGAGGGGACCCGGGCCACCGGGGTCCTGGGGGGCCGTCCCCTCCCGCCCCCCCCAAATGGGGACCCCAGAGCCCCCCCGGCGAGGGCCAGGCTGGGCAGCAGCCCCGCGGGTCCCCCAGCCCCGTCCCGTGTCCCCAGGCCATTGTCGGGGACAGGGACCCCCGGCCCATCTGCCACCTCGCTGTCCCCAAACCCCGTCCCGTGTCCCCAAACCCCGTGTCGTCCCCAAACCCCGTCCCACGGCCCCAGCGTGCAGCCAGGGATGGGGACCCCCGGCCTGGCCACCGCCTCGCTGTCCCCAAAAGCCATCCCATGTCCCCAACCCGCGTTGTCCTCAAACCCTGTCCCATGTCCCCAACCCGCGTCGTCCCCAAACCCCATCCCATGTCCCCAACCCGCAGCCAGGGATGGGGACCCCCAGCCTGGCCACCGCCTCGCTGTCCCCAAACCCCGTCCCATGTCCCCAAACCCCGTGTCGTCCCCAAACCCCATCCCACGGCCCCAACCTGCAGCTGGGGATGGGGACCCCCGGCCTGGCCACCACCTCATTGTCCCCAAACCCTGTCCCATGTCCCCATCCCACGTCGTCCCCAAACCCCGTCCCACGCCCCCACAGCCCGCATCGTCCCCAAACCCCGTCCCACGCCCCCAACCCGCACCCAGGACCCCCATCCTCGTCCCCACAGCTCCCTGCCGGGGCCACCAAGCCACCGGTGACGGCGTCAAGACCCGGCCCAGCACCGGCGCCCCCAAAGTCCCCCGAATGCCACAACTGTCACCCCGTGCCCCCCCCAAGAGGTGACACCGGGACACGCCGAGCTGCCATCAGCACCAGGACATTTAATTGCTCCCAAGGGACCAGCCAGGACCCCGACACCCCCCAGCCCCCCCAACTCTCCGCTGCCATCACCGCCGCCACCAACGTCCCCTCGCCGCTGCCGGGGGTCCTCGCCGTCACCTCCTCCCGCCGCCGGCGGGGTGACACCGCTCCCCGCAGTGGGGACATTGGGGCCGGGGGGTCCCGCTCTTCCCGGGGATGTTCCAGCACCGCCGGCACCGCACCCGGTACTTCTTGTACCTGGGAGAAATCCGCGGGGTGAAGCCGCTGCCGGGGGGGTCCCCGTGGGTTGGGGGTGTCCCCAGGGTGGGGGGGGTCCCTTACCTGATGCCGCAGGCGTTGCAGAGGGGGGTCCCGTTCTCGGCCGCCCGCCAAAGCGGGGTGCGGCGCGTCTTGCAGGAGGCGCAGCGCTTGCTCCCTGCGGGGACACACGGCTGCACCCCCAAACCCTCAGTGATGTTGGGGGGGGGGAACCCCCAAACCCTCCCCAGGTCTTACCCTGGGCGAGGGGAGCGTCGTCCTCCGAGCTGCTGCCCCCCCCGGGGGGTCCGGCGGGGGGGCTGCTCCCCCGGCTCCGGTGGGGGTCCCTGCGGGAAAGGGGGGTCAGGGGGAGTGGGGGGACCCCCCCGGAACGGGGACCCCCCCCCCGGGCGCTGCCGGGTCCCCAGGGGCTGCGGCCGGGGAGGGGGGTGCGGGGAAGGAAGGTGCAGACGGACAGATGGACAGGGCAGACCTGGGTGCCCAGAGGTGCAGACGGACAGACGGATGGATGGGGCAGCCCTGGGTGCCCAGAGGTGCAGATGGACAGACAGACGGAGCAGCCCTGGGTGCCCAGATGTGCAGATGGACAGACGGATGGACGGGGCAGCACCGGGTGCCCAGAGGTGCAGCCGGAGAGACAGACGGATGTGGCAGCCCAAGTTCCAGGGGGGCCTGGAGGTGCATCCGGATGGACAGACAGAGCAGCCCAGGGATGCAGCCAGACAGATGGACGGTGCAGGCCAAGCTCCAGGGGTGCCCAGGGGTGCAGCCGGACAGACAGACAGTGCAGGCTGAGGTGCCCAGGGGTGCATCCGGACAGACGGACGGTGCAGCCAAAAGTCTGGGGGCGCCCAGGGGTGCGTCCGGACAGACAGACGGTGCAGCCAAAAGTCTGGGGGCACCCAGGGGTGCAGCCGGACAGACAGACAGTGCAGCCTGAGGTGCCCAGGGGTGCGTCTAGACAGACGGACGGTGCAGCCTGAGGTGCCCAGGGGTGCGTCCGGACAGACGGACGGTGCAGCCTGAGGTGCCCAGGGGTGCGTCCAGACAGACGGACGGTGCAGCCTGAGGTGCCCAGGGGTGCGTCCGGACAGACGGACGGTGCAGCCTGAGGTGCCCAGGGGTGCGTCCGGACAGACGGACGGTGCAGCCTGAGGTGCCCAGGGGTGCGTCCGGACAGACGGACGGTGCAGCCTGAGGTGCCCAGGGGTGCGTCCAGACAGACGGACGGTGCAGCCTGAGGTGCCCAGGGGTGCAGCCGGACAGACGGACGGTGCAGCCTGAGGTGCCCAGGGGTGCAGCCGGACAGACGGACGGTGCAGCCAAAAGTCTGGGGGTGCCCAGGGGTGCAGCCGGACAGACGGACGGTGCAGCCTGAGGTGCCCAGGGGTGTGTCCAGACAGACGGACGGTGCAGCCAAAAGTCTGGGGGTGCCCAGGGGTGCAGCCGGACAGACGGACAGCGAGGCCGAGGCCCGGTACCTGCCGCCGCGGGCGGTGATGAGGAGGCGGCAGGCCTCGGCGCTGCCGGCGGGGAGCCCCCAGGCGCATGCGGAGGGTCACCCCACGGAAAGAGGGGTCCCGGGGTTCGGCGCCGCGCTGGGGGGCTGCCTGCTTGCGCCGCCGCCCGGTACCGGTGCCGGTGCCATTACCGTTACCGGTGCCGTTACCGGTGCCGGTGCCGTTACCGCCGGCCAGGTGCCGGCACTGGAGGCTGATGAGGCTGAGGGCGTCGGGGCTGGTGTCGGGGGCCGGGGGGGAGCCCGGGGTGCTCCGGGGGGGCGGCGGGAGGCGCCGGGGGGGGCTCGGGGGGGGCCAACAGCCGCGCGGTCTCCTGCAGGAAGGTGAGACCCTCCCCGGGGGGGGCCGGGGGGCTCCAGGGCCCCGGGGGGGGCTCCGGGACCCCCCCCCCTGCCCCGGGGTGCCGTTAGGGCGCGGGGGGGGTGGGATGGGGGGGGACCCCCCCCCGGCTTCTCCCCATGGGGCTGCACGGGGCCACCCCGCTCCCCCCGGGCTGAGCCATCCCCAGTCCCGGTGCTCCCGGTGCCCCCCCGGTGGGACCATCTCCGCTCCCGGTGCCCCCCCGCGGTGGGACGGTTCCCGGTGCTCCCGGTGCCCCCCCGGTTCCTCTGGTTCCCACCCCGTAGGACCATCCCCGGTTCTCCCGGTTCCCCCCGGTGGGACCATTCCCGGTTCCCCACCAGTAAGACCACCCCCGGGTCTCCCGGTGCCCCCCAGTGGGACTCCCCGGGTCTCCCGGTGCCCCCCTGTTCCCCCCCAGTAGGATTCCCCCCGGTTCTCCCGGTTCCCCCCCAGTAAGACCACCCCCCGCTCTCCCGGTGCCCCCCGGTGGGACCCCTCCCCGGTTCTCCCGGTGCTCCCCAGTTCCCCCCCAGTAGGACCACCCCCGGTGCCCCCCCGGTTCTCCCGGTGCCCCCCGGTGGGACCCCCCCCGGGTCTCCCGGTTCCCCCCCAGTAAGACCACCCCCCGTTCTCCCGGTTCCCCCCGGTGCCCCCCCGTTCTCCCGGTTCCCCCCGGTGCCCCCCCGGGTCTCCCGGTGCCCCCCGGTGGGACCCCCCCCGGGTCTCCCCGGTGGGACTCCCCGGTTCTCCCGGTGCCCCCCGGTTCCCACCTGCGGGCGCGGGGGCCCCCGGGCGCGGCCCCCCCGGGGCTGGGGGGGGACGGGGGGGGCGGGGGGGGCTCAGCCTCGAGGCAGAGCAGCCGCTGCAGCAGCGAGAAGTCGGGGGGCTGCCCCTCCAGGAAGAGCTGCTCCGCCATCGCCGCCACCGGCACCGGCACCGGCACCGGCCCTAAACCGGCGGCACCTGCGCGGGGGCGGGGGCAGCGGGGGGGGACACCCCGTGGGCGGGACCCCCGGGGGGGCAGGACCCTATATAGGGCAGGACCCCCCCCAGGACAGGGCAGGACCCCCGGGGGGGCAGGACCCACATGGGGCAGGACCCCCCCCAGGACAGGGCAGGACTCCCGGGGGGGGGGGGGGGGGCAGGACCCCATATGGGGCAGGACCCCCCCAGGACAGGGACCCCCCCCAGGACAGAGCAGGGACCCCCCCGGGGGGGAAGACCCCCCCCCTTCATGGTGGGGCAGGGACCCCCGGGGGGGCCAGGACCCCATATGGGGCAGGACCCCCCCCCAGGACAGGGCAGGGACCCCCTGGGGGGGGAAGACCCCCCCCCTTTATGGTGGGGCAGGGACCCCCTGGGGGGGGAAGACCCCCCCCCTTTATGCTGGGGCAGGGACCCCCGGGGGGGCAGGACCCCCCCTTTATGGTGGGGCAGGGACTCCGGGGGGGGGGCAGGACCCCATATGGGGCAGGACCCCCCCCCAGGACAGGGCAGGGACCCCGGGGGGGGCACGACCCTGTATGGAACAGAAACCCCCCCCGAGCTGGGCAGGACCCCCCCCATGGGGCACAGACCCCCCCATGGGGCAGCGCCGGGGGCTCGTGCCCCACATCCCACAGCCGCGGGGGTTGTGCCCCACACGCTCTCCGAGCCCCCCCCCCCCCCGGACCCCCAGAACCCCCCGGGGGCCACTCAGAGCCGCCCCAGGACCCGTCTGAGGGGCTGATCCCGCAGTGTCCCCCCAGAGGGACCCCCCCCCAGAGGGAACCCCCCCAGAGGGAACCCCCAGAGGGACCCCCCCCAGAGGGACCCCCCCCGAGGGAACCCCCAGAGGGACCCCCTCCCAGAGGGACCCCCCCCAGAGGGACCCCCCCCCCCAGAGGGACCCCATCACCGCTCAGACGAGATTTATTATTAACGAACCGCAACTCGTTATCCCAACTGCAGCGCCCCCAAACGAGGGGGGGTGTGTTGTGGGGGGGGGGCACAGCCTGGTGTCACACACACCCCCCCCCCCCGTCGTCACCGTCCCACCACCTCGGGGTGGGGGGGTCCCCGTCACCCCGAGGGGCTGCGTCCCACTTGGGGGGGGGTTATCCCACTGGGGGGGGGGGTTTATCCCACTGGGGGGGGGGTATCCCACTGGGGGGGGTTTATCCCACTGGGGGGGTTGTATCCCACTGGGGGGGTGGTTATCCCACTGGGGGGGGGCGGTTATCCCACTGGGGGGGGTTTATCCTACTGGGGGGGTGTATCCCACTGGGGGGGGGGTTATCCCTCTGGGGGGGTGGTTATCCCGCTGGGGGGGGTGGTTATCCCGCTGGGGGGGGGGTTATCCCGCTGGGGGGGGGGTTATCCCACTGTGGGGGTGGTTATCCCGCTGGGGGGGGGGTTATCCCGCTGGGGGGGTGGTTATCCCACTGGGGGGGGGTTATCCCACTGGGGGGGGGTTATCCCACTGGGGGGTGTATCCCACTGGGGGCTGTGTATCCCACTGGGGGGGCGGTTATCCCACTGGGGGGGTTATCCCTCTGGTGCCCCCCCCGCCGTCAGTGGGGTTTGGGACGTGCCCGTCCACGTAGAAGTTGCGGGTGACGCGGGGGAGGCGGAACCGGGCCCCTCCAGCGCCGGCGTCAGCAGGATCTGGCAGCTCAGGCGGGAGTTCTCCTGCAGCAGCGGGGCCTGGTCCAGCAGGTCTTCCTCCCTGGGGGGCACGCGGGGGGGCACTCGGGGGGGCACACATGGGGGGGGAGCTGGGCGGGGGGGAGCTGGGGGGGGGAGCTGGGGGGGTCTCATGGGGCCGTGATGGGGAGCGGGGGGGGCTCAGGGGGCTGTGGAGGTGGGCATGGGGGGGGGGATGCTGGGGGGGGGGCTGGGGGGGTGCTGGGGGGTCAGGGGGGTCCCAGGGGGGTCAGGGGTCTGTGGTGGGGCTGTGGTGGGGCTGGGGGTCCCTGGGGGGGGTCAGGGGTCTGTGGTGGGGCTGGGGGGTCAGGGGGGTCCCTAGGGTGGGCAGGGGGGGTCAGGGGGGTCCCAGGGGGGTCAGGGGTCTCTGTGGTGGGGCTGGGGGGGGTCAAGGGGGTCCCTGGGGGGGTCACTGGGGTACTGTGGTCCCTGGGGGGTGTCAGGGGGGTCCCAGGGGGTCAGGGGGGTGCCGAGGGGGGGCAGGGGTCTGTGGTGGGGCTGGGGGGGTCCTTGGGGGGGGTCAGGGGTCTGTGGGGGGGGTGCTGTTGTCCCTGGGGGGGTCCCTGGGGGGGGTCAGGGGGGTCCCTGGGGGGGGTCCGGGGTTCATGGTGGGGGTGCTGTGGGGCCCGGGGAGGGGGGTCAAGGACTCCCCGGGGGGCACAGGGGTCCGGGGGGGTCCCGGGGGGTCCGGGGGGGGTCCCGGGGGGGCCGTTACCGCTCGTCGGGGGCCGGGAGCCGCTCGAGGTGGGGGGCGCTGACGTAGACGTGGCAGGTGGAGCACGCCAGGGAGGCCTCGCAGGCGCCTGCGGGACCCCCGCTCAGCACCGGGACCCCCCCGGCACCGGACCCCCCCCCCCCCCCCACCCCCACCCCCCCCCACACCCCCCCGGCACCGGGACATCCCCGACACCGGGACACCCCTCCGGTACCGGGACATCCCCCGACACCGGGACACCCCTCCGGTACCGGGACATCCCCTCGGCACCGGGAACCCCCTGGCACCGGCACACCCCCAACACCGGGACACCCCCCCGGCACTGGGACCCCCCCTCCGGTACCGGCACCTCCCCGGCACGGGACCCCCCTCCGGTACCGGGACCCTCCAGCTCAGCACCGGGACACCCCCCCAGCACCGGGACCCCCCTCCGGTACCGGGACACCCCCCCGGCACCGGGACCCCCTCCGGTACCGAGACCCTCCAGCTCAGCACCGGGACACCCCCCCGGCACCGGGACCCCCTCCGGTACCGGGACCCTCCAGCTCAGCACCGGGACCCCCCTCCGGTACCGGGACCCCCCTCCGGTACCGGGACCCTCCAGCTCAGCACCGGGACACCCCCCCAGCACCGGGACCCCCCGGCACCAGGACCCCCGCACTGAGCGCCGGGACCCGCCCCCGGCACCGGGACCCCCCTCCGGTACCGGCACTTCCCCGGCACAAGACCCCCCGCTCAGCACCGGGACCCCCCCTCGGCACCGGGATTCCCCGCACCGGGACCCCCCCCGGCACCGGGAACGCCCCCGCTCAACACCGGAACCCCCCCGGCACCGGGACCCGCACCCCCGCCCCGGCCGTGCCCCCCGCCCGCCCCGGTGCCGCCCCGGTGCCGGTACCGACCCTCCAGGTCCAGCCCGTGCCGCTGCGCCAGGTGCAGCACGTTGTCCCCGACGCGGCCCCGCACCGGGACGTGACGCCCCTCCCGGTCCACGAAGACGACGTTCACCCTGAGCGGGGGGGGGGGGAGAACGACGCACACCGGGAGTCAGCACCGGGACCCCGCTCCGGTGCCGGTACCGCCGCTCCGGGACACGCGCCGCCGCCGCCGCGGTACCCACACGGCGCCCTCCGGTTCCTCCGCCGCGGCCCCGCCGCCGCTCAGGCCCCGCGCCGCTCTCCGCAACAGCCGCCGCGTCACGGAGCCGCCGCTCGCCGCCGCCATGGAGGCCGCCATGACGGGCGACACGTGACGGCCGCCACGTGACCGGTGCTACCAAAAGTGGGCGGGGCCAAAAGGGAACCGCGCTGGTCCCAGTGCCCGTAACGAAACCTCCCGGGGTGGGGGGGACACACCCTCACCCAGGGGCGGGGGGGGGACAGGGGCCCCCTCGCATTGGGGGGGGGGCACTTGGATGAGGGGGGGGACCCCTCTAATGGGGGGACACAGGGGGAGACTCCTCCCATGAAGAGGGACCTTTATAATGGGGGGGCTCACTGCATGAGGAGGGGGGACCCAGGGGACCTTTATAATGGGGGGGGGCTCATTGCATGAGGAGGGGGCACAGAGGAGCCCCCCCAAAGGGGGGGGGGGAATGGAGAGGACGCCACAGATGAAGTACATCACTGGGGAAGGGGGGGACACCCCTTGGGTGGGGGGATATGACACCCAGGACCCCCCCTTGCTTGGCCATGGGGGGGGCAGAGCCAAAGGGGGGGGGCAGGAGAGGGAGGGGGGGCTCCCCCTAATTAAGGGGGGGTTACCTCATTAGGCATAACGATGTCACAGCGAACATACGAAGGGGAGGGGAGAGGCGATATAAATATAGCTTTACTTTGGGAAGGGGGGGGTGCGGCGGGGGGGGTACACACAGGGCCCCCCCTCCCGTACAGCAAACCAGACAGCATCGACAGTAGAAAGAGGGCAACAACTCAAAACCCAGGAAACCCCCCCAAAAAAAGAGGGAGGGAAGAGAAAGGAGGGCAGGGACACCCCCCACCTGAAAGGGCCTGCTGGGGGGCTGTGTCCCCCCCAACCGGGGGGGGAAGGCAAAGCCCCCCCAGGCAGGAACCTTTTTTTTTTTTATTATTAAAAAAAAGGCAATAAAAATGAGCGTTAAAGTAAAAAGGCAACTTTTACCCCCAAAAAAGTGTAAAACAGCGGCAGCTCCAGTCTTTTAAAAAAAAAATAAAACCACAGAAACCCCCCCCACGAGTGAAATGTTGAGGAAGAGGAGGGGGGGGCTGAGGCACCCAGCTCAGCCCGGACCCCCCCCGGGAGGGGAGCGTGGGGCTGGGGGGGTCCCCAGGCCGGGAGCCCCCCCCGTTCCTCGCCCCAAGCAGCGGGTTAAGGCGGGGAGCGCGTGTTTTGGGGGGGGGACACGCACACACACGCGGCTCCCAGTTACTGCTCTGGGGGGGGAGGCATGGGAAAAGGGGGGGGCACAGCTCTCAGGGACCCCCTTATGGTGCTGGGGGGGTCTGCAATAAGACCCCCCCAATCCTCCGGTGAGGGGGGGCGTCAAGTTTTTCGCATCGCTTTAAAACCCTCCAGAAAGAATCAAAAAAATAAGACTAAACGTTAAAAAAAAAAAACAACAAACCACCAAACCCCACAACCCACATTTGTACAAGATTTACAGGGGGGGGGGGGGATTTGGGGGTGGCGGGGGGGGGCTAAAATATCCTCTTCCGCTTCAGGTAGGAGTCGGCGTAATGCCCCCCCAGGCCCTGGGAGTGCTGCCCCACGTAGCAGCCCTCGGGGCTGGGCTCCGGGGAGGGCAGGAGGTGGGAGAAGGCTCTTTTCTGGCCACCCAGGGGGGTCTGAAAGAGAGTGGAAAAGGGGGGGAAAAAATAAAGGGGGGGGTCAGCGTGGGGTTTTGGGGGGGTTTCGGGGGGGTTTCTTACCTTTGAGTGGGAGCTGTGCGAGTGGCTGGGGGGTCCCAAGGCGAGGACGGCGTCGGCGGAGCCCGACGGAGGCATCCCGACGGCCTGGGGGGGGGGAAAGGGGAGAAATGAAGGGGGGGTCTGGGCGGGGGGGGTCCCCAATCCTTGTGGAGGCGATGAGGGGGGGTCTCACCTTGTTGAGGTGACTCTGCTTGAGCCCAGCTTGAAGGCCACTGGTGAAGTAGGAACTGGGGGATCCTGAGTAAAAGGGGGGCAGGGGCGGCCCCAAACCCCCTCGCTCGAAGCCCGGGGAGGAGGAGAGCTGGAAGGGGAAGGGCTGCGGGTGACAATCGGGGACCCCCAAAAGCAAAGGGGGTCCCCGACTTTCCCCTTACGCACCCACCGCCCCGCCCGAGGTGCTGGGGGAGGATTTTACCTTGTGCCTGCTGTGCCCGAAGCCCCCCAGGATGGGTCCAGGGGGGTCTCTCGTCTGGGGGTAAATCCGGGAGCCCAAATCCTTCCCCGGAGAGAAAACGGCTTTAGAGGGGCTGCCCCGGCTCCGCTGTCCCCCCCAAAAACCTTCAACCCCCCCCAAATCGCCTCTCTCCACCCCGCTCCCCAAATTTTAGACCCCCCCTCCGCGCACGCACCGGCTGGTAATCGAAGGCGTAGCCGTCTCCGGCCAGTCCGGGCGAGGGGAGGAGCGGGTCGGCCAGGGAGGGCTGGGAGATCCGGGGGTTGGAGACGCTCCCCAAAACGCCGCTTTTCAGGTTAAACGCTTTATTGGCGGCGCCTGAAAAGGCAGAGAGTTGTCGGGGCGGGGAAGAAATCAAGCCAAAAGGGCCCCCGTTCCTCCCCGCTTTTAGTCCTGGGGAAGGGGGGGGTGATTTCTCCGTCCCCAGGTGGGGTGGGGGGGAAAAGGGGAGCGGAGGGCGCTCACCTCCCAGGCTGTTGGCCGGCAAGAGGCTGTGCAGGTTCAGGTAGGGGTTGAGAGGAATTTTGAAGTCTTTGGGGGGCTCCCCCAGGAGCGAGACCTGCGGGAGAAACGCTTGGGGGGCTCAGATGGCTCCTCGAGGGGCTGGGGTACAAAAACCAGCCCCAAAACCGCGCTGGGTGACGGCACGGAGCCCCCGAGGTGGGACAGGCTCGTCACGGAGCGAGGGGGACCTTACCCCCGAGGCGGGAGGCGCGTTTTCGCTCTGCTTTGGTTTTTGGAGGCCGCTGATGACGGATCCCAAAATGGAGGTGGTGAGACCCTGCAGAGCCGGGGGGGTGACGGCGGGAGGGGTGAGCTGAGGCACCTGCGTCCCCAGCACCGAATTTTCCCGATCGACTCCCACCGATCCCAGGAAAGAGGCCAGGGGTACGTTTCCAGAAGGCAAAATCGGTGATTTGACGTGTCCCTGTGCCATGTCACCGGCCAAGGGGCCACCTGGGGAGAGAGAAGAAGGGGGATGGCGCCGGCGTCCGGCCCCGCCACCACCTCGGTTTCAGCCCTTCTCCCCGCTCCACGCAAGCCGCCCGGCCCCGGCATCCGTCTCCCACCAGGAAAAACCCATCCCCGGCCCCCTCCGCTCTGCCCAACCTGCCTGGGGGGTGTCCCCTGTGCAGCTTTCCCCCCCGAAACGAAGTCCGCAGGGATTCCCCTTCGCTGCCGGAAAGCGATGCCGGGCAGAGCCCGTGCCGCGACACCGGCTGTTACCTGAGGAGAGCTCTCCCAGGAGCTGGCTGGGGGGCTGCGCCGGCGCGTTGGCCAAACCCAGGGCGCCGTGGGGCAGGGAGCTCAGCGGCGAGTCGCCCAGGATCCCCGGCTTCTGCGAAGGACAGCGGGAGGTTAATGCCGCGTGAAGCCAGCCCACCCGTGGCAGATCCCTGGCTCCGTGGTAGATCCCTGGCTCCGGAGGCGGCGGAAAACCCCGGCGCTGGCGGGATGGAGGGGAGCGGAGGCGGCACGAGGGCCCCCGGATCGTGGCCGTCAGCTAAAAGCTCGGCACAGGCACGGAGAGAAAGAGGCCGGAGGCACCGAGAGAGACGCGACCGCAATTTCACGGCTCCTTAAGCAGCAAATACCAGAAATATCACGGGGGAGACGCTCCCCGCCACGGTTCAGCACCAATTTTTGTTCAAAACGGTCCGTTTGCGCTGGAACGAAGGAGCCAACCCACCCAGCCCTGCGCAGAAAGCATTTGCCGAGCCGGTAAGTTGAGGGGGGAGCCCAGGAGGGGTGGGGGGGGCTCCCCTTTTCTCAGCCCTGCCCTGCGATGAGCCCGAGCTCGGCGTGGGGACCGGCTCCACAAGCGCGGGAGGGAAGGAGAGAGCCGCCTCGCCGGAGCCCCGGAGAGGAGCCGCGGGCGGAGGCCGAGACCTCCAGGCTCCGAGTCGGAGCGACGACTCGCTCCTCCCCGCGAGGAGAGCGGCTCCAGCGTTACTGGAGTCAGCGGGGTGACCGGTGTCACCGCCAGACCCCTCGCCACGGTGGCTGCCTGGTCTTAAGGACGGGGAAGGAGGACGCGGGGAAGGCGTTGGGGAGGGTCCCGGCGCTACGGCTCGGCACCACCACGCGCACAGCACGTTAACGCGCCGGCTGCCTCCTACCGCTCACATGGAAGAGGGTTTGGTTCTCCTTGTTCTGCAGCAGCTGTGTCCAGACCTGGTTCTGCAGTAACAGGGAATTCCCGAGCAATGCCTTCTGGGGCAGAAAGCGCAGCGAGAAAGACCAGAAAAAGACAGAAAGTCACTCAAAAAGAGGAGAAAACCAAGCGCGGGGCGGCTCGAGAGGCACGGGGAGAGCGAGAAGCGCGGCAGGGAGCTTTAATCTTCTTCATCCCCTCTCTTTACTCCTCCAGCGGCAACGGGAGTTTCGGGAGAGGCCGCGGAGGTGCGGGAGCCGGAGCGGAGATACGAGGCAAGGCGACCACGTAAAACGGCAGCGGCACGAGCCCGCCGACGGGTTTGGGAGAGCCCCTGCCTGTCCGCGGCAGCCCTGGCACGACCCTGATCTAGGAGCAGATTTGTTTCTCGCGGAAGCGAGGCGGACGGGAGCTCAAGGGCTCCGGCACGACGGCGGCATCGGCGTCCGCGGCGCAAAGGGAAAAGCCGGCATCGGCGACATTCCCCGCCTACCTGCTGCGCTTGGGTTTGGTTCTGCAGGGCGAGTTGGAGGAGAGCCGTGGAGAGGGCCGGGTTGGTCACCAGCGGCACGGAGGGAGCAGCGCCGAGGATTCCTGGAGGGAAGAGACGCCGGAGGAACCGCCTGCCGCAGCGAGGACAAACCCCCCGGCCTCCGCTCTGCGTTCGGCCTTACCCTGTTTTCCTCCGACGGCCCCGTGGAGCAGGGGGTTGAGCAGCAGCTGGAGGGAAGCGGGATTTCCCAGGCTGTTGAGAATTTGGAGGATATTCGGCTCCGGGAGGAGCCCTTTCCCACGATTCAGCGCCTTAAAAAACCGAAAAACGGCGCGTTAAAAGCAAGACAACCGGCTTCGAGGCCTCCCCCACGACGCGCCACCCTGAATTTGCCCTCACGCTCCCAAAAGCGGCAAGATTCCAGCTCCCAAAATCCAGCTCCCAGCAAGATCGTTCCCAAATATCTCGTCGTAGGGCAGGGAGGAAACAACCGACCCATCCCTACAGCCGACGAAAGCCAAGGCGCAGCGGCAGCCGCACGGTTTGCCATCGCTGCCGGCAGCTACGCCATCTGCGATCCTGCCGGCGAGGCACCTGGCCGGCAAAGCTCTCCCCGCCGAGCGGCCGCTGGATTTCGGCGACAACCGGCGCTCCTGCTCCGAATTGCACGGTGGCGCTCAGGAAGGCGGGAGCAAAGGGGGGAATTTGTGCCACGCCACCGCAGCCTGGGATCGCCGGAACACCAGAGATGCCCAGAAGCAGGAGCTACGGGCAACAGACGGCCGCTCCGTAGGGGGTCCGATGGGGAATGTGCCGGCTGCTCCACGACAGCCTGCTCCAGGCTGGATACCCCACCTTGGGAATGCCGGCGGCAGCTGTCACGGTGACGGCAAGCTGCGAGGGGAAGAGGGAACGAGGAGGAGGAGGAAGCAGCACACACACACGAGCCTCACCGTCGCCTGCGCGGCTATCAGGGCGGCCAACATGCTGCGGCCGGGAGGGCCGGGAGCGCAGAAGGAGACTCGGACGTGATTCCCGGCGAGCGGCAAACCGTCCGTAGCCTGCTGAACCATCTCTGCCATCTCCGCCGACTCGTACTCCAGGACGGCGAAGCCTTTCAGCTGCCCGTCCTGCCCGTAGGCCAGCTAGGGGAGAAGAGAGGGACGCCAAAAGGAGGGTTAGCGCGACGGGAAGAGATCGAGCCGGCGCCGGCGAGACCCCAGAGATCCCCACGCGCCGATACGAGGCTGCTGCACCCCGGGGTGCTGCTCTCTTCGGGCCGTCGACCTCCCCGTGAGCTCAGGGAAGAGCGTGGGGGGGCCCGGAGAGAGGATGCACCCCAGGAAAAGTGCTGCCACCCCCTAAAATCCCGCTGCCCCCCCCCCCACCTGGCAAAAAGCAGGGGCGCAGGCGGCGGAGAAGACCTGCCGCAGCTCCTCGAGGTCGGCGTAGTTGTGGGGCAGCTTGTCGACACACAAGCACTTGGAATGGAGAAGGTCTAACGTCAACTGGTTGACGTCCGTCCAGTGGACGTAGAGAGTCCGCGTGCCCAGCTGCTTCCCCAGCAGATCCGACTTGGCTCTGGCCGCCGAATCCTTTTTCATGTATTCCACAAATCCGTAACCTTTGGAGTGTCCCGTTTTCTCGCTGTAAACCAGGAAACAACGTTCCAGGTTGCCGAAAGGTCGAACCAGCTCCTCGAATTGTTGCTGGGTGTAGAGCTGGGGGAGGTTGGCGATACACAGGAGGGCGTCCGTGGGCTGCAGCTGCACCGAAATCTCCTTCTCCCGGAGTTTGCTCAGGTGGAATTTTTTGATGGCCGATTCCGCCTGTTCCCCGTTGAGCAAGGTGACAAACGCTGCGGGAGCAGAGCCGGGAGGGAAGGGTGAGGCCGCGCGGCGCCCGCCTCACCCCAAAACGCGAAGCAGCGGAGGGGGCCGGCGCGGCGCAGGGTTAAACCCCGGGCGATCGGGGGTAAAATTCACCCCTCCAGCCACCCTTAGCACCCGAAGCCCCGACGAGGCGAGGAGTCGGAAAGAAGGTCTCGGCAAGCGCCGGCCGGTGAAATCACACCGTCCTCGGTGAAGCCTCGTGCAAGGCGGCTCCGTCCCCGAGCTCCGGGGAGACAGCGGGGACAGGGACGGTGCCCGCAGGTCCCCGCCACCTTCACCCCCCCGGCCAGAGGAGCTCCCACAGCTTTCCCTGTCCCTGAGAACTGGTTTTTGGGGTGGGGGGGATAACGCTGGCGGGCGCAGCCCCCCAGGAGGGGCTGGATTGAAGACCCTCGGTTCGGAAAAGCATCCCTAGGGGCTCAGCAAGCGATGGAAATCCCACACTGCAACGTACAAAGTCTCCCGGAGAGGGGGGGGACAGTTTCTAAACCCCACAGCTGTGAATTTTCCACCCGCCGAGAGCCAGTGACCGCACAAAGAGGGTCCGGTGAGCGCAGCTGAGGGACAGACGGTACGCAGAGCGCAGTCGGGGAGAGAGAAAGGCGGAGAATCGATGCAGAACACGGCGTTGCCTTTCCCAACGCAACACCCGGCAGCGGAAAAGCCACTGAACGCGGCAGCGGGGGGGCGGGGGCTGAGCCCGGCCGCGGTGATGGATTCGGTGTGGAAAGAGCGTTCGCCGTTGCCGGAGACGCCAGCGCTGCGAAGAGCAGCTTACTCACCAGTCCCTTTGTATTTGTCCACAAAGCAGTATTTCAGCTCGTAGTCGCTCAGCAGATCGTGGACTTCCTGGATAAACAGAGAGGTTTTAAATAAAATAATAATAAAATAAAGAAAGTCAGCTTCTAGGGAAAAGCTCCAGCCCCCACTGGGTCCCCTAATTCCTATGGGTCGCCCCATATGGCACCCCCGAATACTTCCCCTCTCTCTGGGCTTGGAGAAGGAGGCAGAGAGGGAACGGGCTCGGTTCAAAGCGAAGACGCTAAAACCAGCCCGTCGGCCCCGGTATCTCCCTCCCTCCTGGCGGCGTCACCTCGCCTGTCCCCAGTTTGGCACCCCGAGGGTGTTTATCCCCTGGAGCCGTGTTTGTGTTGCTCCTCCTCCCAGATAAGCATCTTCAGACCAGTTGCTGACGCCACAGGCTCAAGACTTTGCCCTCCCCGAAATAATTTACAGACCTTCGGCCTCTCCGACACCCCCGGGAGATAATTCACTCCATTTTACAGGGCGGAGAAAGGGAAGGGGAATTAAAAAATCAAGCAGAGAGAGCGCGGAGGTGGCTGCGGCTCTCGGGGCTCGTTTGAGGCCGGTAGTCGGGCTCTTTCTCGGGGCCGCGTTTGAGGCGTGACAGGGGGTGACTCCCCTGTTCCTCCCCCGGGAGCCGTTAAAGGGATAAAGCGGGAGGATTTGGGGGGCAGAAGGATTTGGGGGGGCTGGAGCTGAGGCTGTGAGGGGTTCAGGGAGCCCCGAGGAGCGGCCGAAGATCCAGACGCACCCCCGGCCGCCTCCCCGCTTCCAGCAGCCACGTCCGAGCCCGGCCCGGCTGCTCCCGCTCCTTACCGGTACCGACCTCAGCTTTACCCTCTCCGCATCCCCGAAACCGGCCCCTACTCGAGACCCCCCCCGCCCCGCTACACCCCACTCCCAGCCCCGGGGGGAACTCGAACCCCCCCCGGCCTCAGCTTCTCCCGCCGCAGCCCCGGCCCCGGTCTCCCCTCAGCCCCTCCGCCGCAGCCCCGGCCCCGGTCTCCCCTCAGCCCCTCCGCCGCAGCCCCGGCCCCGGTCTCCCCTCAGCCCCTCCGCCGCAGCCCCGGCCCCGGTCCCGGTCCCCTCAGTCCCTCCGCCGCAGGCCCGGCCCCGGTCCCCCCTCAGCCGCAGCCCCGGCCCCGGTCCCCCCTCAGCCGCAGCCCCGGCCCCGGTCTCCCCTCAGCCGCAGCCCCGGCCCCGGTCTCCCCTCAGCCGCAGCCCCGGCCCCGGTCTCCCCTCAGCCGCAGCCCCGGCCCCGGTCCCCTCAGCCCCTCCGCCGCAGCCCCGGTCCCCCCTCACCCGCAGCCCCGACCCCGGTCTCCCCTCAGCCCCTCAGCCGCAGCCCCGGCCCCGGTCCCGGTCCCGGTCCCCCCTCCACCACAGGCCCGGCCCCGGTCCCGGTCTCCCCTCAGCCCCTCCGCCGCAGCCCCGGCCCCGGCCCCCCCTCCGCCGCAGCCCCGGCCCCGGCCCCCCCTCCGCCGCAGCCCCGGCCCCGGCCCCCCCTCAGTCCCTCCGCCGCAGGCCCGGCCCCGGCCCCGGTCTCCCCTCGGTCCCTCCGCCGCAGCCCCGGCCCCGGCCCCGGTCCCCCCTCCGCCGCAGGCCCGCACCTGGTTGCTCACGTCGGCCGGTAGCCCGCGGATCAGCACCTTGCGGCGGTTCCGGAACTGGCGGGCGCTGCGCTCCAGGCGGCTCCGCACCTCGGCCGGGTCCAGCACCGGTAGCTCCTCCTCGGGGGCCCGGCCAAGGCCCGGGCCCGGCCCCGGCAGCTCCGGGCTCGGCGACGTTACGGCGCCCGCCAGAGAGAGCGCCGCTGCTGCCGCCGCCGCCATCTTGGGCACCCGCCGCCTCCTGGGACCATCGAGAGGCAGACGGCGGGTAGAGCGCCGTCAATACGCCGCCGCCCCATTGGCCCGCTGGCCGTCGCGCCCACGCGGCAGCATTGGGGGCTCTCATTGGGCAAGGCGAAAAAAACAAGCCGGCTGCACCGGCGCTCTCTATTGGGGGGAGACGACCCCTATTAGCATCCGGCCTCCCGATTGGACAGAACCGGACGAGCCCTGCGGGTTACTGCACTCCATTGGCTGCTTCGCAGGGGCCACGCCCCTGAGCGACCGACCCTTGACCCCTCCACGCCTTATAGGGACCCGGAGACACACCCCCTCACCCTATAGGGCCCTCTGACCCCCCCACACCCTATAGGGACCCCAAAACATACCCCCCACACCCTATAGGGGCCCCTGACCCCCCCACACCCCCTATAGGGACCCCAAAACATACCCCCCCACCCTATAGGGGCCCCTGACCCCCCCACACCCCCTATAGGGACCCCAGAACATACCCCCCACACCCTATAGGGGCCCCTGACCCCCCCACACCCCCTATAGGGACCCCAAAACATACCCCCCCACCCTATAGGGGCCCCTGACCCCCCCACACCCCCTATAGGGACCCCAGAACATACCCCCCACACCCTATAGGGGCCCCTGACCCCCCCACACCCCCTATAGGGACCCCAAAACATACCCCCCCCCATCCTATAGGGGCCCCTGACACCCCCCCATACTCTATATGGTCCCTGAGACATCCCTCCCCTCATTCTATAGGGACCCCCCTGCCCCATAGAAACCCGAATCACCCCCCACCACTACCCTATAGGGGCCCCTGACCCCCCCCCATACTCTATATGGACCCTGAGACATCCCTCCCCTCATTCTATAGGGACCCCCCCACCACATAGAAACCCTGAGACACCCCCCACCACTACCCTATAGGGGACCCTGACCCCCCCTGAGCCCTATAGGCACCCTCAGACTCCCCCCCAGAGCCTATAGGGACCCCTGACCCCCCATAGGTACCCCAAAACACACCCCACCACACCCTATAGGGACCCCCCTGCCCCATAGAAACCCTGAGACACCCCCCCCACTCCTAGAGGGAACCCTGACCCCCCCTGAGCCCTATAGACACCCTCAGACTCCCCCCCCAGAGCCTATAGGGACCCCTGACCCCCCATAGGTACCCCAGCTCCTCCCCAGCCCCACAGCAACCCCCCCCCAGGGTAGACCCCCCCCGCCCCGTTGCGGGGGGGTCCCCAGGGCCCCGCTCCCCCCCACCAGGCCGGAGAGGAGGGGGGGCCATTACGTCCTTTATTGGGAGACGAGCCCCGCGGGGGGGGAAAAGGGGGGGCCCCCCACCCCGCAGCCCCCCCCACCGCCCCGGGGGGGGGGGGGGCAGACAGCAGGCAATAAATAAGGGGGAAGGGGGGAAACGGGCTCCCCCCGCAGACATTTTAGGGGGGGGCAGCCAGCCCCCCCTTCCTTTAGCCCCCCCCCAGCACCCCAAAACCAGTCCTGACAGCTGGGGCAAGGGGGGGGGGAAATGGGGGGGGGTGGGCAGAAACGCAGCGGAGACCCCAAACCCCAATAAAGTGCCAAATTCTTTTGCTGGACCCCCATCCTCTGGGGGGGGGGGGGGGGGGCACCCCAAATCCCAGTGGGAAGGAGATCCCGCACCCCACGCTTGCCCGAGGCGCCCCCCCGGGGGGGTTTCGGCAGGTCCCCGAGGAAGAGGAGGGAGCGAAGAGGGGGTGTAAGGCCATAAATCCGCGCGCCCCCCCCTCACCTTTCCCCACAGTCTCATTCACAGTGTTCGGCGGGAGAGGCGTGCCGTGCGGCGGCGAGGATAGGCACCGGATGGCCGTGGAGCCGGAGCCGGGAGAGGGGGGGACAGGACGTGGCGGGGGGGGTCCCACGGAGCAGTGGGGGGGAGATATCCCCCCCCCCCGTCACTGAGTCCTGCTCTGCCGCACGCTCACCTCGCCAGCCCGCCGTTTCCTCATCCCCTGCCGAAAGCGGAGCGCGGCGGCATCCGGCTGCGCGTGTCCCCCCCGCCGCGGCGTTTTGGGGAGCGGAGAGGGGGGTGTCCGTCCCCCCCCTTCCCCAGTCCCGGCTCAGCAGAGGCTGAAGACGGAGGGAGCCTGAGCCCTGTATTTCTCGTGGAAGTTCCTGAGGACGGGGACGAGGTTGTGGAAGGCCGGGCGGAAGGAGGCCTCCGCTTCCCAGCAGTTCTTCATCAGCCGGTAGATCTGGGAAGGGATGGGACGGGATATGGAGCCGGAGAAACAGCCGGAGGCAGCGCGGCCACCGGGATTCCGCGCTCTGCCCACCGCGGCCAGGCCTCGACTTCACCTTTCCACCCTCTTCCCCGCAGCAGTACGAGGCCCTTCCCACTTTCTCTCTTCCCTTCCCACCTTTTCCCTTTCCTTCCCCATTTTTCCCTTCCCAATTTTCTTTTCCTCCTTCCCCACCTCTCCCCCCTTGCCTTCCCCTTCCCCACTTCTCCCTCCTTCCCTTCCCCTTCCCCACCTCTCCCCCCTTGCCTTCCCCTTCCCCACTTCTCCCTCCTTCCCTTCCCCACTTCTCCCTCCTTCCCTTCCCCTTCCCCACTTCTCCCTCCTTCCCTTCCCCTTCCCCACTTCTCCCCCCTTGCCTTCCCCTTCCCCACTTCTCCCCCCTTGCCTTCCCCTTCCCCACTTCTCCCTCCTTCCCTTCCCCTTCCCCACTTCTCCCTCCTTCCCTTCCCCTTCCCCACTTCTCCCTCCTTCCCTTCCCCTTCCCCACCTCTCCCCCCTTGCCTTCCCCTTCCCCACTTCTCCCTCCTTCCCTTCCCCACTTCTCCCTCCTTCCCTTCCCCTTCCGCACTTCTCCCTCCTTCCCTTCCCCACTTCTCCCTCCTTCCCTTCCCCTTCCGCACTTCTCCCTCCTTCCCATTTTTCTCTCCCCTTCCTCATTTTTCCCTTCCCTCCCTGCTTTTTCTCTTCCCAATTTCCCCCTTCTCTCCTCCATTTTCCCTCTTCCCTCCCCCAATTTTCCCTCTTCCCTCCCCCAATTTTCCCTTCCCATTTTTCCCCTTCCCTCTCCCAATTTCCCCCTCCCCGTTTCCCCCTTCCCCACATGCCGTGGGGCCGCGGATCCTCGCGGATCCTCACCTCGCACGGACAGTCCCGGGGGCTCGGCAGCCTCCTGCCCCTGTCCAGCAGCTCGATCAGCCGCAGCACTGTCATCTGCCCCTGCGTCGCCCCGATCATCTCGATGAATTTCTGCGGGCCAAGGGGGAAGATTCAGCCGCCAACGCCACCTCGGCAAACGCCGCCGCGGTAAAACCGGTGTCGCCGACGCGGGGACTCACCACGGGAGGGCTCTGGCCGGAGTCGCAGCGGGTCAGGAGCTCGTAGAGCGTCACCCCGAAGGACCAGACGTCGGAGGCGTAGTAAAACTTACACTCCTTGAGGCACTCCACGGCGTACCTGTGCGGTCAAGGCCTCCGGTGAGCGCCGGCGCGGCTCGGCACGCGCCTCTGCTCACCGCGTCCGACCCCGGCGCCATCCTCGGCTCGCCCCAAACCAGCCCCGCGCCGTGAGTGGGGAGCGGCGCTCACCAAAAGACGGGGCTGTCCCCATCCTCGCAGACGCGGTAATACTCGTGGCCCTCGGGGATGGCTTTGGCTAAGCCGAAATCCCCGATTTTCACCACGTTTTCGTTCTCCAGCAGCACGTTGCGGGCGGCGAGGTCCCTGTGGATGTAGTGGAGGGAGTGCAGATAGGCCATGCCCTGGAGAAGGGGGAGAAGAGGGGGGTCAGAGCCGTTTTGGGGGGTCAGAGCCGTTTTGGGGCGGGTTAGAGACATTTTGGGGAGCCCAGGAGCCCAGCGTGCTAAGCCATGCCCTGGAGAAGGAGGAAAAGAGGGGGTTCAGAGCCATTTTGGGGGGTCAGAGCTGTTTTGGGGGGGGTCAGAGACATTTTGGGGAGCCCAGGAGCCCAGCGTGCTAAGCCATGCCCTGGAGAAGGAGGAAAAGAGGGGGTTCAGAGCCATTTTGGGGGGTCAGAGCTGTTTTGGGGGGGGTCAGAGACATTTTGGGGAGCTGAGGAGCCCAGCGTGCTAAGCCATGCCCTGGAGAAGGAGGAAAAGAGGGGGTCAGAGCCATTTTGGGGGGGTCAGAGCCGTTTGGGGGGGGGTCAGAGGAGCCTGGAGGGCCGATAGGCCATGCCCTGGGGAAGGGAAAAGAGGGGGGTCACCCATTTTGGGGGGGTCAGAGCCATTTGGGGGGGGGTTAGAGACATTTTGGGGAGCCGAGGAGCCCAGCGTGCTAAGCCATGCCCTGGAGAAGGAGGAAAAGAGGGGGGTCAGAGCCATTTTGGGGGGGTCAGAGCCGTTTTGGGGCGGGTTAGAGACATTTTGGGGGGTCAGAGCCGTTTTGGGGGGGGTTAGAGACATTTTGGGGGGTCAGAGCCGTTTTGGGGAGCAGAGGAGCCCCCAGGAGGAGCCGGGAAGGTTCAGGCTTCACCTCGCAGATCTGCTGGGCGAAGAGCAGGATGTGGGCCAGGCTGACGTTGTGCTTGGGCAAGTAGTCTCGCAGGCTGCCGAGGGGCACGTACTCCATGATCAGCTGCACGATCTTCTCTCCTGGAGGAGGAGGAGGAGGAGGAAGGCAGCCCGTGAACCTTGTGGGGAGAGGGGAACAACCCAGAGACACCCCAAACTGCCAGGAAGGGGATCCCCCTGCTACCAGCTGCCAAAAAAACTCGGGGAATTGGGTTTTTAGCGCCGCCGCGGCTGCGCCGGCGCCCGCAAGGCAAGCTTGGGCGCCGCTGTTGGCGTTCAACTACGCCGCCGAGGGAAAAAACTCACAGGGGGAGAGACGGCGACCGCCCCGCGGCTGCCACCAAAGCCACCACGCGTCCGTCCGGGGGCCGCCTTACCCTGCTCGCTGCAGCAGCCCTTGTACTTGACGATGTTTTCGTGATAAAGCGTCTTGAGGATCTCAATTTCTCTCTTCCAACTGGTCAGCAGCTGCTGGCTGCAGCCGGATTTGAGCGATTTGACGGCCACCATTTCCCCCGTCCCGTCGTTCGTGGGGTCGTAGCAATACAGGCTCACCTTGCCGAAGTGACCCTGGGCAAGGAGCGGGCACAGAATTTGAGATCCTGCCAGGAGAAGCTTTCCCGGCTTCCCTACGCCGGGAGCAGCCTCCCTGGAAGCTCTCCATAAGGGTCAATAAACTTCTCGGACAGAGGGGAAGTCCTCAGTGAAAACATGAAAAACAAAGACTTTTGACTCTTGTCCAGACGCAGATTCTTTGGAAATCGGTCCGGAAAGAGGCTGGTTCACCCAGAGGCGACCAGAACGTACGGATCACGCAGCAGTGCAAGGGATGAGGATAACCTGCTATGAGGGAAACATCCTCCCAAGCGGCTCCAAGCCCCTCCGCACTCCCTGTCCCACCCAAAGGGACTAAGCCACCCTCGGTAACGTTATCAGCTCCGTGGTCCGTGGGGATTTATCATCAGCTCCTTCGGGAATTTAGAATCATGGAATCGTTTAGGTTGGAAAAGACCTTTAAGGTCATCGAGTGCCGTCGCTAACCCAGAACCACCAGCTCCACCACTAAACCACGTCCCCGAGCGCCACGTCTACGCGTCTTTTAAACCCCCCAGGGACGGCGACTCAAGCCCTGCCCCGGGCAGCCCGTTCCGGTGCTCGACAGCCCTTTGGGTGAAGGAATTCTTCCTAATATCCCATCTAAACCTCCCCGGGCCCTTCCCCCTCGTCCTACCGCTGGGCAAAAGGGCCCGACCCCCACCTCGCCACAGCCTCCTTTCAGGCAGTTGCGGGGAGCGAGAGGGTCTCCCCTCAGCCTCCTTTTCTCCAGCCAACCCCCCCAGTGCCCCCCGCCCCTTCTCCTCTTCTCCAGACCCTTCACCGCTTCGCTGCTCTTCCCTGGACGCACAGTCCCACCCCAAACCCTGCTGAGCCCGTAGAGCCGGGGCGGACCAGGGAATCCCGGGATGCTTCGGGTGGGAAGGGACCCTACAGCTCGTCCAGTCCGGCCCCCCGCCGCGAGCGGGGACGCCTTCCCCCCGAGCAGGGTGCTCGGAGCCCGTCCCCCCCGGCCTTGGCCGCTCCCCTGGGCCCCCTCTTCCTCCGCCTGAAGACTTTCCTCCCCGGATCGGGTCCGAATCTCCCCCCTCTCAGCTTCACCCCCTTCCCCCTCGTCCCGTGGCCACGGCCCCGACTAAAACGGCCGTCCCCGTCTTTCCTGGCGGTACCGGAAGGCGCGAGAAGGGCTCCCCGGAGCCGCCTCCGCTCCAGGCTGCCCCCCCCAACTCCCCCAGCCTGTCCTCAGGGCAGAGGGGTTCCAGCCCACAGATCATCTCCGGGGCCTCCTCCAGACCCGCTCCCACCGGTCCAGGTCTTTCCCGGGCTGAGGACCCCAGAGCTGGATGCAGAATTCCAGGGCAGGGAGGCTTCTGAAGCCGCCACTTACCTCCCCCAGCTCCCGAATCTTTTTTAGGTAGCGCTTCTGGAAGACGGTGGGGTCCGACACCGGGAAGTCGGGGTTCACCGAGGTGACGTCTACGAGGTCTGGAAGTGAAGGGGGTTGAGGGGAGAGCGGAGGTCACCCCGCCACAGGGACGCTTTGCGCATTTTCTCTCCCAATCCCTGCGCCCCTTCTTTCCCCTTTCCTTTTCCCCCTTTTCCCCCTCCCCTTTTCTTTTCCCCCTTTTTCCCCCCTCCCCTTTTCTTTTCCCCCTTTTTCCCCCTCCCCTTTTTTCTTTTCCCCCTTTTCTTTTCCCCCTCCCCTTTTTTCTTTTCCCCCTTTTCCCCCTTTTTTCTCCTCTTTTTTCACCTTTTCTTTTCCCTCTTTTTTCCCCTTTTCTTTTCCCTCTTTTTTCCCCTTTTCTTTTCCCTCTTTTTTCCCCTTTTTCTTTTCCCTCTTTTTTCCCCCTTTTTCTTTTCCCTCTTTTTTCCCCTTTTTCTTTTCCCTCTTTTTTCCCCTTTTTCTTTTCCCTCTTTTTTCCCCTTTTTCTTTTCCCTCTTTTTTCCCCTTTTTCTTTTCCCTCTTTTTTCCCCTTTTTCTTTTCCCTCTTTTTTCCCCTTTTTCTTTTCCCTCTTTTTTCCCCTTTTTCTTTTCCCTCTTTTTTCCCCTTTTTCTTTTCCCTCTTTTTTCCCCTTTTTCTTTTCCCCCTTTTTACCTTTTTCCCCCCTTTTTGGCCTTTTCTTTTCCCCTTTTTGCCTCCCCTCCTTTTTGACTTTTTTGGCCTTTTTTTTTTCCCCCCTTTTCTTTTCCCCTTTTCTGCCTTTTTTTTAAAATCCTTTTTTCCCTTTTTATTGTTTTAACGCTTTTCCCCTTTTTTAACCTTTTTTTGCCCTTTCCCCCCCCCTCACCCAGGACAAAAGGGCCTCCGCAGCCACCCCCCACCCCATCACTGCTGAAGCCCCGTCCGATTTGGGGGCCATAACCCCCTCCCCGAGAAAGCGGGATGCCCCCGGCTGTGGAGCCTCACTGTGCGGCTGGAGCTGGGTGAGATCCCGCAGGATGGTCCGGAAGGACGGCCGCTCCACGGGGGTGTAGTTGAGGCACTGACAGATGAGGGTGGCCAGCTCCTTGCAGGACGGCTCGGGCAGGCGATGCCTTTTCTCGTAGAAACGTTCTTTCTAAGGGAACGGAAAGAAAAACAGGTCTCAAACAGGGCTGGATCCATCCTGGAACGGAGGAGCTGGGGACGGAGGGAGAGGAGAAGCAAGTCACCTCCGAAGGAGTGCGTTCCTTCAGTGGGACATCGGCGTCAAAGCAGATTTCCAGCAACGTGGTGCCAAAGCTCCATTTGTCGGCCGCCGTGCTGAGGTTTCCCACATCCCAGACGCATTCCGGGGCGATCCAGGGGATCCGATCCACGCGCTCTTTGGGAGAGGGAAGGCAAAGTGAGGCGTTGCTGAGGATCCAGCCGGAAATACCCCACGAACACGGAGAAGGGGGGGAAAAGCTCCCCGCAGGATCCCAGCCACCGGGGAGCCGCGGTGGGGCTGTCTCCGACAGCAGCTTTGAGGCCAAAACCAGCCACCGTCATAAAATTTGCAAGCCCACACGTTCAAAATGCCACATATCGCAAAAATTAAGGTCCGAAACGCAGGCGAGACCTCGCCAAAACAGCTCAGGCACAATCCACGCTGTTTTTTAGCTACCTGGGCTGCAGGAGGGGAAAAAAAGCACGTGGATTTACAGCTCGGAAGAAGCCCTGCTCAGTTCCAAGCGCGGGATGACCGAATACCTTCTCGAGAGAGCACCGTGAAGCTGACGCCGGGGTCGCTGAGCTTCACGAAAGGCACAGATCCATCTTCCAGCCCCTTCCTGGCCAGCAGGATGTTTTTTGCACACACGTTGCCGTGCACCAGGTTTTTATCCTCCTGTGAAAACGAAGGATAGGAAAACTTGGAGAAACTCCCGCCGACGTCTCAGAACAAGCTCAAGCCTACGGACTACGCCAGAAAATAAAAATGCACGACTCCTGGCTCTAATTACCTGTCACCTCCCTGTCTCATTATCCCTTTGCCGAACCCGGGGGGAATAAAAGGAACGCGAGGATTACCCAGCGCCGGGGTGCATGCCCTCACAAGCAGCTAGCGAGCTTTCCCAAGCTGCTGGCCGGAAGCCCGGCCAGCGGGGAAGGCAGTGTCCTCATCTACGGCTCTTCCCAGCTCCCGCGGCCCCAAAAATGAAGCTACGGAGCCGGGATCCAGCGTTTGAAGTTCACGTGCGCTACCTCAGCCGCTGAACCGGAGCGAGGAGGGCTCTTGTGAGGTGCAGGCAGGGAACGTTACGCTAAAAATCTATCTGCTCGGAGGGCAGAGGAAAAGGCGGCAGATCCTTCCTGCAACGCTGCCGGCAAGACCCAGGGGCGCAACGGGAGCAAAAGGTGCTCGGAGGTGATCTCCGGCACGGTTCCCTGCCGGGAAACCCCCAGCTCCCGGCCCCATTACCAGGTAGCTCAAGGCACTGGCCAACTGCTTGGCCACGGTGATTTTCCAGCCCACGGTGACCCGGCCTTTCTCCTTCCGCAGCAGCACATCCAGTGGTCCGTGTTCCACGAACTCCTCCACCATGATATCTGGGGAAGACGGAGATATTGTCCTCGGCACGGCGCAGGAGCCGATCGGCAGCGGTCAAGGGAAAGGCAGCGGCACAAGGCGAGTCCGGCTGCGGCAAAGGGTGGGGGAGAGCCCCGTACTCACTCTCGGAGCCTCGCACGCAGACTCCGTGCACGAAAGCCAAGTGGACGTGCGACACTTGGCTCATCAGGCTGGCTGTCTCGAAAAACGCCTGCGGGGAGAAGAGAGAGGGTGTCACGAAGGCGGACGGGACGGTCCCTCGGAGCACCTAGAGAGCGGCTCGGAGCCGTTGTTTTCCCCCCTGTCCCACCTCCCCTTCCCCAGCCCCGGGTGGGCTCACCAGGGCGATGTCTCTGTGGCTGGGGTCCAGGACTTTGAGGACGACGTGCATCTCCCGGCTGTTGTTATTCTGCTCGGTGGAGAAATACTCGGCTTCGTCGTCGGCCCCGGCGGTCCCGCAGACGTTCAGCACCCCGTCGTAGATGTTCGTGCGGGTGCCCTGCCCCAGGTGGGCTCGCTGCAGGCAGACGGAGAAGGCACGCGGGTGTCAGACCCCCCTCTCCTTGAAGAGGGAAGGAATAAAGCGCCAAACCAAACCCAATAACCGCTCCGCGGCTCTCTCCTCTTTGCACCAGGCGTAGCGTTCCCCTCCGATCAGGAGAGCAGCTTCCTCCAGCCAACGTGTTTCCCCGCAGCCTGCCGTAAACCCACCGCCTGGGAAGGCGGAGCACACAAACCTGAGTGATCTCGTTCTTGCGGATCTGGTGGAAGCTGAGCTGGGTCAGGTTAAGGATCTGCTTGGCGCTATCCTTCACCTTCCGTGTGATCAGCAGGTCCGAGATCTCTGCAAGAGGAGGGAACAGACGTAGGCTAAAGCCCTGGAAACGACCGGACGCCCTCGTTCCTCGAGTCTGACGGAGGGAAGATCATCCATCCTCCTACCTCCCGGTTTGGGCGGACAGCACCTCTTCACCGTGAAGCTTTCGTCGCCAGACTTGAGCGTGCAGCCCTTGAGTACATCCAAGAGCTCCCGCAAAGTGGAAAACTCCCGATCCCACCCTTCCAGCACAAAAGAACTTCCTTTTTTCTGGATTCGGAATTGCCTGTACTTGAGGGCTCCCTGTCCCCCAGGAGCCTGGGAAAAGACAAGTGTCAGGATATGCGTCGCAGCTCCCCGTCACGCAGCTCAGCCCAGGCGCAGCCCAGCTTGTTCCTAATGAGACCGGCACCTCCTGGAGCTCGCCGTTCCCGGGAACGCCGCACTGGGAATTGCACCTTACCTGCTGGTGGCTCCTTTTCACCACGGAGAGAATCATCCTGTTGAAGTCGAGGACGCTCCAGCGGATGATGTAGAGCCCTTCCTCCTGCTCCTCCCGCCGCAGCTTGGCAAAAACAAACTCCTCCCTGGCAGCAGGAGAAAGGGGAATGGCGTTGGATAAGCCCCGAGGACACGGCATGGCCTCCTCGACACCCCCACGCCCTCCGTCAGGAAGAAGAAGCCGCTTACTGCATGGGCCCGTGGATGCCATTCAAGATGCTCATCACGACTCGCGGCGGCGCCACTTCGTGACACAGGTAATGGCTGGAGTCAGCCGTGAGTCGGAAATAACCGTCCACCAGCGACGCCAAGGAGAGTGCGCTCTCGGAGGATGGGAGAATCACCTCCTGGGAAGAGGGAGGGGAACCAGGGTGAGAAGTCTTCGAGCTAGAGGAGGAGCAGCCCCAAAATCCACCTATCCCTCTGCCAGCCCAAGGAGGGGAGCGTAAAACTCTCGCTTGCTGGCATTAACCCCAGAAAAGATCCTTGTTCTTCCCAGCGCTGCCTCCTCCCAGTCTCTGAAGCGCAATTACGGGCTCCCACGTGCACCGAGAGCGTTTTTCTCTCCCGTGTGCAGCTGGAAGAGAACGAGTCCCACTCACCAGGCACTTGTTGTCCTGCCGGTTGATGCTGACCCTACAGTCCTTGACGACAATGTGCGTGATCTCCCGGAAATCGCAGAAGTGGGCCCATTTCGGCTCGCTCCGCTCCGCCGGCTGAGTCGTCCCCTTGGGCTCCAGCTCTTTGTTTCTGCTCTTTCTCCCAAAATATCCACGATGGGAGAAGTTTTCGATGCTCTGCAGAGGCGGAGACGCAAAAGCATCAGTTCCAGCCCTTCCTACCGCTGGGAAATGGCACCGCTAGCTGGTGGCGGCTCCCGGCCAAACTGGGATAAGCTGGAAAGGAACCTGGCGTGCCCGGAGAGCCCGAGGAAAAGCCCAGGAGCACGAGCTAAGGAAAAGGAGCCGGATTTGGATGGGAACAGCTCTTCCCGCCTGGCAGCGGGGAGCGCGAGCACCGACCTACCTCTACGGGCACGGGCCGCCACTGGATCCCGCTCGTGCCGGTGACGAGGACTTCGTGGGTGACAGGTCGGTCCTTGGGGAGCAGCGCGTGGCTCTGCTCCAGCTGCGAATGTCCCCCGTTGACGTACAGCTGCACCTTCTCCCCCTCGGAGGAGGTCTCCAAGGAGAGCACGGGGAAGAGCTCGCTCCCGAAGCGAGGCGCGAGGTGCTCCAGGGTAGCCAGGTATTTGTACATGATGTCCTGCACCGTCAGCTTGCCGGTGCTGACCGTGTGCCGCTGGAAACGCTGCACAAACTTCTTGAAGACGTTTTTCATGCGGAATTTGGTCAGGTAGTTGTTCTGCTGGATCTGGCGGTAGAAGGAACGCGGGATGCAGTCCTTGAAGCTGCGGGAAGGAAGGAACAACAGGTCAGGCAAGACCTCGCGGGCGCCTACAGTAAAACACGCAGCCGGAGGAGTCACAACCGATCTCTCCATCGCCTAAAACAGCCCCAGACTCGCTCCCGGCGAGGAGGACGGAGAGGAGAGAGGGTGAGAGACTAGAAGAAACCCTTCAGACAACCGCAGAGCAGAAAGTCCCCGGCCCCGAGGCTGCGAAGCCAAGCTGTCACCTGTATTTTCTGGCCACTTCCTCAAGGGAGATGCCTTTTTTGATGGCGATGTGCGAGAGGTGAAGCACAGCCATGCCCAAGCTTTCGTTCTTGAACCTCTGGATCTCCTGTTCGGTCTGGAGGTCTTTTAAAGACGCGACGTCGTTGATAAATTCAAATTTCCCCTGTTAAAGAGAAAAAGTTAAATAAAGGGAGGGAAAAAAACCAACCTGCATTGACTTCTGGAATGCTTTTTCTTGTCTTTTTTTTTTTTTTTTATGTTAAAGATTTAATGGATCCCCCTCGGCTCAGCTCCCAGCCTCCCAGAGAGGCTTCAAGCAGCACAAAAGCTTTCCGAGGGCAAAACTACAGCTGTGTTTGTCCTCTAAACAAAGCCCTCGCAGATGGAAAAACAGATCCCGGCTGAGCCAAATCCAGCTGGATCAAGAAAATCACCCAGGTTTCCGCAACTCCAGGTGCGACCGAGCCTCCGGCGCGTCAGCGCGGTTCGTTACCTGCTCAAACAGATACTCGAAGGACGATTTGTCGAGCAAGGCTCCTCCTTGCAGCTTCTCGTCGGGGGAGTCGCTCTGTCGGGGCACGTTGCGATAAACCGCCGGTTCCTTGTCGTTCATCCCGTGCCAATTCCGAAAGTAGTACCTGGAGAGGAGGAGGAGAGGAGAGCGGCGCTCGCCTGGCGGGACGGGAGGGCTGTGGTCTGTCCCTGCCCTCTCTCGCAGCTGCGAGCGGCCGAAAAGGACGTCCTGGTTTTGCCTCTAAAGCCAAACCCGGGTCCCGCGGCTGCCCTGGACCTGCTGGAGGTTTGTTTCACCCGTAAATCTGCTCCTTCCGCCCGTCGCGGCTGCCTGCCCCTTCCCCGGCAGCTGCTGGGGGACTGGAGCCAGCTCCCAAAGAGGGTTTTGCAGAGGTTTTGTCACCGGCTGTCTCAAGAGGACGGGGAAAGGACCGGCAGACCGGGAGCAGAGAGGTCTGTCCCGCCCCAGCCCAGCCGGGGCTCACACTCCGGGCTCAGAGTGGTGGGTTTTGGGGGGTTTTTTAAGAGCTGAACTTCTTGAAACCCCATTACTGACGCGAGAATCAGCCACGTCCTCAAAAAACTTGACCTGAGCACAAGGCAACGATTCCGACGCCGGGAGGGAAAGGGGAAGCAACCTCTTCCTGCCACCAAAACAGGTTCCTTTAAGCTTTTTCCACCACGTTTTACAACCAGCTGTGCCGTACAGCACACCAAATACAGCCCCATCAGCAGAGCTTCACGAAAGGGACCCTAAGTAACTCTGGCTGCAACCCATCCCGACCCACAAGCGCCTCGGTAGCAGCGCTGCTCCCCACGGTGCCGTTTCGCAGCCCGGCTTGCTCCACGCCGAGCTTTCCTGCTGCTGGAGCCCAGGGGCTCCGAAAAACGGAGAGCTGCCGGGGCGAGGAGCGTCCCCCCGAACGCCACATCTAAAAAAACCAGGAGCACGAAGAGAGCTCTGCGGGCAGAGCGAGTTTCCGTCCCCGCTGCTCAAGCCCCCAAAGCCGCATCTCCGCCTGCGGTTAACGCGCCGGGGTTATTTCGGCGCTCGTGCTGCAGGCGCCGGCTGAGCGGTATCGAAACCAGAGCCGAAGGGAAAGGACTTCCTCCAGCAAAACGTCAGAGCTCGGCCACTTATCCGCAGTCGGAGAGCTACGGATCGTGGCGCTCCGCCCCCGCGGGGCTGAGGGATGCTGGCCACGAGGACTCGAAGCCTTCCTCCTCGCGCAGCGTGGCTCCCACGGCCGCCGTCTCAACCTTCTTCGGGCAACACGGCACAGCTGCGCAGGCGACGACGTCCCGGCGAGGCACCGGAGCCGGCGCCTCGGAGACCGTTTTCTGCTGCACGGGTTGCGTTTGGCGCAAGGGCCGGCTGAGGAGAGAGGCCTCGGCTCGATGCGCCGCGGTTCCCCAGGAAGAAGAAGGTATTGCAAGTCGTATAAAACAAGCTAATAAATCTCCAAGCCAAGTTCTCTGTTTCTGCCTCGCTTTTACCTTCCCTGTGACTCACTGCGAAAGAAAACAAACCAAAACCAAACCCCAACAAAACCAGCCTGAAAAAGCTCTCCTAATAAAATCGCCAGTGGCAACCGGAGCAAGGGGAGCTCGGCTGCTCCGCAGGGCTCGGCTCCAAAAACACACGGCAGCAAGGGGACGGAGCGGAGGGAACCGGCCTCACCTCATGCGGAAAAGCAGGTTGAGGTTGGTGTCTTTGCTGATTTTGAAGAGGTGGTTGGGCGGGAGCCAGACTCGGCTCTGGGTGTCGTAGAGGGCGAAGAGGTTGTAGCACAGGGGCGTGATGCCTGCGAAGAAAAGACCGTTCCCCTGAGGTGCTGTCCAGCCCGCAAAAATTCACGCTTGATAGGAAAAAAACCCCATTTTTTTACCCCATTTCTCCCAACCCCTCGATTTTGCCGGCAGCACGAACCCATCTG
The DNA here is from genome assembly GCF_030936135.1 of Gavia stellata. Lineage (NCBI taxonomy): Eukaryota > Metazoa > Chordata > Aves > Gaviiformes > Gaviidae > Gavia > Gavia stellata. The sequence goes on along the minus strand of NC_082631.1, from coordinate 292,995 downwards.
CGCTACCGAGACGTCCTCCTCGTCCCCGCTCGCAAATGTCAGAGGCAGGATAGGCTTTAAAAATGCCATTTAAAAGAGAGAGCGGCGCGTTTGCCGTCCTTCTGGCGCGCTCGGGGAAAGCCAGCTGGCCAGGGGAGCCTCCGCAGTTTTTATTCCAAATCAACCGGCGTGCAGAGCTGCTGAGGCTGCAGCAAGGGGAAGGGAAGTTAATAAAACCCATGGGAAACGTGACTCAAGAGCGATTTGCCGGCGAAACCTTAGGTGAGAGCTAAAACCTTCTCCTGAGGCTTAAAAGAGACATCAGCCGCCCTTAATTCAAACCAACGGCTGCGAAATGGCCCCTCAAACCGGGAAGAGCCCAGCTGCAGGTGCCCGGCATGGTTTTTGCGGCTCCGGCGGGAGAAATCCGCGGGGAGGGAAGGCAGAGCGCTCCTTAAACGGGGACGCTGATGAGTCAGAGGTGAAGTAATCGCTCTTCAACTCATCACAACTCACAGACCCGATGGGCTGAGCCTCGGGGCAGAGCTATCCCACCTCGCTTCTCAGGAACTCCGGAGCGAGTGGGGATGCCCAAATTCCGACCGAAGGATTTGCTAACAGCCAGTTACCGCGAAGCTGCTCCTTAAAAACACCGCGAAGGCTCAGATTTACAGGATAAACCCACTTAGACGGTCCCAGAGATTGGGAAAGTGGAAATTCCTCAGCCCCGGGACGCAAAGCGGTTGGGTATTGCGGTCTCAGAAGAGAGACGGAGTTCTCCGGCGCTCACCGATCCTCCGCGCGAGGTCGATGCAGATCTCCTCGGCGCTGAGCGTGCCCTGGGCGTAGGTCTGGCACCGCTCCCGCTCCTCCTCGCCGCTCCAGTGCAGGCAAACCTTCAAGCCGCCGCTCGCCGAGAAGCAGCAGCCTTCGGCGTCCGACTCGCTGTGCTTCACCGCGCACTGGCACAGAGACATGGCGACGGCCCCCGACGACGCCCCAGCTGGGAGGAAACAGAGAAATAAATAAAAAACAAGCGTTAGCAAAGCACCGAGCGCCCCGCCACCAGTTTCTCCCAGTTGGGCAACTGGGCGCCTTCCACCCCGACGCTGGGGCTACGCACCTCGCCGTCAGATGAAGCATAACTCGGTGCCGATATCCGAAGGCGGCACGGGAGGGGGCTGGTATCACCTGGGGCCCAGGGGGGAAAGCGATCCGTCGGTGAGACCGGGAAAGCCGGATCCCTCCGTGTCTCCCCACCCCGCAGCGCCGGCATTGCTCCCACCCTCCCTGGCTCTTCTCCCCGGTCTCTCCCGGCAAAATCCGGCGCCTATTCCCCGGCTCTTTTTCTGCTAACGAAGGCCAAGCAGATTTCACCACCAAATTCCTCCGACGGCAATAAACGCCGCCGGGAGCCTTCGCTCAGGGCCGGGATCCTCATGTGCCCTCGCTCTTTCGGCTTAGCGAGCTCGCCGCGCCGCCGGGCAGGGCTTTTCGCCTTTGACACGAACCCGGAGCTGCAAGAGAGCCGTGCCGAAGCCGTGCCCCCCGTCCCAAACGGCTCCGCTGCGCCGTATCGACGCGAACACGGCGCGGGGAGAAGGACCCGGCGGCTTTATCTCCCGCCGAGGGACAGGATTGGCCCCACACCACCGCGCCGTATCGACGCGAACACGGCGCGGGGAGAAGGACCCGGCGGCTCTATCTCCCGCCGACAGACATCATCGGCCGCGGGAAAGCAACCTGCGGAGCAAACCCCGGTACTTTGGGGGGGTCAAAAGCCTTTTCAAGCATCGCGCTCCGCTCCCCGTGTCCCCGTCACGAGGGTTTCCTCCACCCCACGCGCAGGGGAGCGAGCGGAGAGGTGAAACAAGTCTTGCCCCAAAAAGCCGCTCTTTTGGGTACGGGACGGCGTTTGGCTGGGGTACAAAAAATGAGAGGTACCAAAAGAAGCCCCGGTTTTCAGGAATGTTGTGCCGGGGCGGGGGTCTTCCCCCTTCGGGAAAGCGCCTCTCCAGATCCTCTCAAGGCGAAGCACATGACGGCATTACTTCAGCTTCCACCCGCAGGCGCGGAAAGATCCCGAAAGCCAAACCTTGGCAGATTTCCCCCAATTCCTTCCTCGGGAGGAGAGCGGAATCCGAAAGAAGCGGCTGCTCTGTCGGCTTCCTCATTTCTAAAAACCAGAGGAAGCCGGCGGAACTGGTCGCAGCACCCTGAAGTGGGTCGGCGGGAGCTCAGCACCCCCCAAAAAGCTCGAAATAACCTTTAAAGGGTTTTTTTTTTTTAGCATCTGAGCTCGGCGCCAACAGCAGAGGGCTGAAATTTGGGTTCGGATTGAAAAACGGGATCCAAAATAATTTGGATTTCCCCAAGCGACAGGTTGGCGAACAAAATAAACCCGCACCAAACCCTCTCCGCTGGGAGAAGCCCGGAGGGATCCTCACGCAGCAGGATCCAACCTTCCCCCCCACGGCCGTTATTCCTAAGGGGGGCAAACGCTGACGCCGCGGGGCACAAACCTTCCCGATTTCACCCCGATTTCAGCCTCCGCAGTCGTGGTTTCTTCCGCCCGGGCTCCAAGCACAGGCCTGGGGCCGGGGGGGGGCGCGGCGGGAGAAGAGGGAAGCGAGTTACAAGCTGTGTTTTGCAACCTCAGCGCAGCTACGCTCCCGAAAGACGCGGCCGGTGAGGATTTGGCCCGTCTCCGCTCGAGATCCGCAGGCGCTCGGCTACGGCGGGGACTCGGGTCATCACCGGGGATGGATTTTGACCCGTTTCAGGCTCTCAGAGGGGGGTTCCCCCCCAACACGCGGTCAAACTGCAGCCCCTCGAGCCTCTGGTCACGTCCCCGCGCTGCTAACGGTGCCCACCGGCCCCCCTTTGCTCCCCGTCCCCGTGTTTCTGAGCGGGAAAGCGGCGTACACGCGTGTTTTCTGCGTGTTTCTGCAGAAAACCGCCCGGTTACCGGCATTGCCGGACGCGGGAGGCTCGAGGAGCCGCACACCCCCCCGGCCGAGAGCTAAAAGCGGCGGCCTTTGGTCGTGGGGCGGCGTAAACGGGGCGCAAAGTCCAGGGCTGGCTGGGGAAGGACGAAGGGAAAGGCGGAAGCGCGGGGACCACCCGCCCCACGGCGGCACCGGCACAGGACGGCGGCAGGGTGCCCCTTGCTGCCAGCAGCTGTCCCCCCCTACAGCCCCCACCCCACAGCCCCCCATATCCTGACCCCCCCCCAGCCCCACATATCGTGACCCTCTACATCCCGCAGCCCCCCATATCCTGACCCCCCCCAGCCCCACATATCCTGACCCTCTACATCCCCCAGCCCCACATATCCTGACCCTCTACATCCCGCAGCCCTCCATATCCTGACCCCTCACACCCCACACCTTCCAACCCCACATACCCTGACCCAGCCTCCCCCCAACCCCGAAGCTCCCCAGCCCCACATATCCGGAGCCCCACATATCTCACAGCCACGCACGCCCTGACACCCACATGGCCCATACCCCCGAGGCCCCCAGCCCCACATGTCGGGCCCCACAAGTCCTGACAGCTCACAAACCCTGACCCCCACCCCAGAGCTTCTTAACCCCCCACATATCCTGAGACCCCCAGCCCCACACATCCTGACACTCCCACCCCACAGCTTCCTAGCCCCACATATCCTGACACCCTCAGCTTAAAGCCCCCTAGCCCCACACATCCAAAGACCCTCAGCCCCCCACATCCTGACCCCCCCCAGCCCCACACACACTGACCCCCAACCCAGAGCCTCCTAGCCCCCCACATCCTGAGACCCCCACCTCAGAACTTCCTAGCCCCACATATCCTGACCCCCCCCAGCCCCACACACCCTGACCCCCAACCCAGAGCCTCCTAGCCCCACATATTCCAAGGCCCTCAGCCCCACACATCCTGACACCCCCACATCCTGAGCCTCCTGGCTCCACACACCCTGACCCCCACCACAGAGCCTCTTAACCCCCCCACACCCTGAGCCCCCCAGCCCCACACATGCACGGCCCACCCCCCCGCCTCTTGACCCCACAACCTGAAACCCACAGCCCCACAGGCCCTGACCCCCACCCCAGAGCCTCCTAGCCCCACATATTCCAAGGCCCTCAGCCCCACACATCCCGACCCCTGAGCCTCTTAGCCCCACACACCCTGACCCCCCCAGCCCACCCCTCAGCCCCACAGGCCCCCGCAGGCCCTGACGCCCACCCTAGAGCCTCCTAGCCCCACATACTGAGGCCCTCAGCCCCACACATCCCGACCCCCGAGCCTCTTAGCCCCACACACCCTGACCCCCCCAGTCCACCCCTCAGCCCCACAGGCCCCCGCAGGCCCTGACGCCCACCCTAGAGCCTCCTAGCCCCACATACTGAGGCCCTCAGCCCCACACATCCCGACCCCTGAGCCTCTTAGCCCCACACACCCTGACCCCCCCAGCCCACCCCTCAGCCCCACAGGCCCCCGCAGGCCCTGACGCCCACCCCAGAGCCTCCTAGCCCCACATACTGAGGCCCTCAGCCCCACACATCCCGACCCCTGAGCCTCTTAGCCCCACACACCCTGACCCCCCCAGCCCACCCCTCAGCCCCACAGGCCCCCACAGGCCCCCGCAGGCCCTGACGCCCACCCCAGAGCCTCCTAGCCCCACATACTGAGGCCCTCAGCCCCACACATCCCGACCCCTGAGCCTCTTAGCCCCACACACCCTGACCCCCCTCAGCCCCACAGGCCCCCGCAGGCCGCAGCCCCGCAGGCCCTGACCCCCCCACCCCAGAGCCCCCCGATCCTGCCCCTCGCCCCCCCGCCGCCGTCCCTCGCCCCTCCCGGGCCCGCAGCCCCACACACACCGGCAGCCCCGGCCCGGCCCCCCCCGGTCGTACCGGGCCCCGCTCCCCGCCGGCCCGGCCGCCGCTCCGGCTCCCTCCGCCCCGCAGAGTCGCCGCCTCCCATTGGGCCCGAGAGACGCGCTCTGCCATTGGCCCGCCGCCGCCACGCTGCCACGCCCACACGTCTTCGCCCCATGGGCGGGGCGCTGAACGCGGCCACGCCCCGGGAAAGGCCGGCGGCAGCTGCTATTGGCTGGGGAGTGGGAAGAGGGCGGAGCCTAAGAGCGGGAGGGGAGAGGGAGGGGCCACAGCTGGATCCAACCCGGGGGGAGGGGCTGGAGGGGCACAGCTGGATCCAAAACAGGGGGGAGGGGCTGGAGGGGCACAGCTGGATCCAACCCGGGGGGAGGGGCTGGAGGGGCACAGCTGGATCCAAAACAGGGGGTGGGGCTGGAGGGGCACAGCTGGATCCAACCCGGGGGGAGGGGCTGGAGGGGCACAGCTGGATCCAACCCGGGGGGAGGGGCTGGAGGGGCACAGCTGGATCCAACCCGGGGGGGAGGGGCTGGAGGGGCACAGCTGGATCCAACCCGGGGGGAGGGGCTGGAGGGGCACAGCTGGATCCAACCCGGGGGGGAGGGGCTGGAGGGGCACAGCTGGATCCAACCCGGGGGGAGGGGCTGGAGGGGCACAGCTGGATCCAACCCGGGGGAGGGGCTGGAGGGGGCACAGCTGGATCCAAAACAGGGGGGAGGGGCTGGAGGGGGCACAGCTGGATCCAACCCGGGGGGCGGGGCTGGAGGGGCACATCTGGATCCAACCCGGGGGGCGGGGCTGGAGGGGCACATCTGGATGCCAAGGGGGGGGAACTGGAGCACAGCTGGATCCAAACCAGGGGGTGTTGCTGGATCGGGGCACAGCCCCATGGGGAGCACAGCTGGATGGAGGGGCACAGCTGGACGGAGGGCAGGGGCCACATCTGGATAGAGACGTGGGCACAGCTGGCGACAGCCCAATGGGGGGGGGGGGCGCACCCCAAATCCCCCTGGGGGGGCTGAACACTCCCCCCACCCCCAGGAGCCGGTAGGGGTGGGGGGTGCCACACCCCCCTGCCCCGCCCCAGGGGCTCCGCCTGGTCACCGCCACCCCCCTCCCTCCCCAAATTGTCCCCAATCCCCCCCTCACACCCCCCCCACTCCACACCCGGATTCTTTAATCTCTTTATTCAACGCAACAGCCTCGCCGGCACGCGCCGCCGCCACCGGCCCGGCACCGACCGCCGCCATTTCGCCTCCCCCCGGCCGGCGAAGCCTCCCCCGCCCCCCAGGCGGAGCTGGGGGGGGGGAAGGGGGCACAAGCAGCTCCCCAAAAGTCTCTACGGTGTGTAAAGCGCAGGGGGGGCGGTGAGGGAGCGGGACAGGGGGAGGAGGGAGGGAGAGACCCCTTTACGCCCTTTTTTTTTTAGCCTTTACGCCTTTTTTTCCACCTTTACGCCCTTTTTTTTTTCGCCTCCCCCCCGCCAGCTCACGGATTTCCTTTCTCCTCGTCGCCGTTTTCCTTCTTAATTTCTTCGTAAAGGGCTTCGCCGCCTCCTTTCTCAGCCCCCTCCCCGGTCTTGGCGTTGGGGACCCAGAGCCCCGAGTCGATGCAGCGCTGCATGTGGTACTTGGCCTCCTGGAAAGGGGGGGAGGAAGACTCAGGGGGGGTCCTCTGCCCGCTCTGCCGGACTAGGGGACCCCCCCGTGCACCCCTGGAAGCCCCCGGGGTGTGTGGGGGGAACAACTACTCACGGTGGGATCCATTTTGCTGATTGTGTCCTGCAACATCTGAACGTCTTTGACGTCGAAGCATTTCTGCAGCTCCTGCGAGGCCGAAGAGGAGGGGGGGGACACGTCAGGGAACCCCCGAGCCCCACTACCGCATTAAAACGCGACCAAACTTTGTTGGTTTAGCCCCCCCCCCACAAAACAAAAAGGCGTGGGGCGATACTCACGGGCGGCAGGGACTCGTACACCTCCACGGGGTCGAGCCCGCCGGGGCCCAGGCGCTTCTGCCGCTCCTCTTCCTCGTATTCCTTCATCGCCTTCTCGATGCGAACCTTGGCTCGACCGCGCACCCGTTCCTTGAAGGCTTCCAGCTCGTCGTTGAAGCCCTCCATGTACTGCTGGTCAGCCGTCTGCGAGGAGGGGGGGTAAGGGGGGGCATTCGGGTCCTGCTGGACCCCCACTTCCCCCCCAAATCCACCCCGGGGTCCCGCCCGGCTGCATCGCTTCACCCCCCGTCTGCCAAAAGCCGCCGCGGCACCGGGGAGCCCCAAAACCACCCGCCTCAGGGCGGGGGGGGGGGTGTGGGGGGGTCCAGCCCGGTTCTTACCTTAATTTTGGTGAAAAACTGCCTGAAACAAGCCCTGGGGTCGACCTTCAGGCTCTTGGCCAGCTCCAGGATGAACTGCATGACGATGGTCTGGTGGGCTACCTGCTCCATCAGGGCGTGTTTCTGGGGGGGAAAAGGGGGAAAAAGGGACGTGAGGATCCCACAAATCCACCCATCGCCACGTTCCCCGTGTCGGGGGGCTCATCCCCAACCCCTTTTTGAGGAGGGGGAAAGAAGATGACGGCAGGATATTGTGGATGAGGGGGATCGAGTGAACCCTAAGTTCGTAGATGACACCAAGTTGGGCGGGAGCGTGGATCTGCTCGAGGGTAGATCCCTACGGAGGGATCCGGACAGGCTGGGATTGATGGATTGAGGCCAAGGGGATGAGATTCAACAAGGATCCTGCACTGGGGTCACAAGAACCCCACGCAACGCTATCGGTTTGGGGGAGAGGGAGGGGATTCTGCCCCCCGGGAGCGCTGCGTTTGCACTTGGCCGTGTGAGGTTTGCGGTTGGACTCGACGATCTCTTTTCCAACCGAAACGATTCCATGATCCCATCCAGCTCTGGGGTCCTCAGCCCGGGAAAGACCTGGACCGGTGGGAGCGGGTCCGGAGGAGGCCCCGGAGATGATCCGCGGGCTGGAACCCCTCTGCCCTGAGGACAGGCTGGGGGAGTTGGGGGGGGGCAGCCCGGAGCGGAGGCGGCTCCGGGGAGCCCTTCTCGCGCCTTCCGGTACCGCCAGGAAAGACGGGGACGGCCGTTTTAGTCGGGGCCATGGCCACGGGACGAGGGGGAAGGGGGTGAAGCTGAGAGGGGGGAGATTCGGACCCGATCTGGGGAGGAAAGTCTTCAGGCGGAGGAAGAGGGGGCCCAGGGGAGCGGCCAAGGCCGGGGGGGACGGGCTCCGAGCACCCTGCTCGGGGGGAAGGCGTCCCCGCTCGCGGCGGGGGGCCGGACTGGACGAGCTGTAGGGTCCCTTCCCACCCAAACCACCCCGGGATTCCCTGGTCCGCCCCGGCTCTACGGGCTCAGCAGGGTTTGGGGTGGGACTGTGCGTCCAGGGAAGAGCAGCGAAGCCGGTGAAGGGTCTGGAGAAGAGGAGAAGGGGCGGGGGGCACTGGGGGGGGTTGGCTGGAGAAAAGGAGGCTGAGGGGAAACCCTCTCGCTCCCCGCAACTGCCTGAAAGGAGGCTGTGGCGAGGTGGGGGTCGGGCCCTTTTGCCCAGCGGTAGGACGAGAGGGAAGGGCCCGGGGAGGTTTAGATGGGATATTAGGAAGAATTCCTTCACCCAAAGGGCTGTCGAGCACCGGAACGGGCTGCCCGGGGCAGGGCTTGAGTCGCCGTCCCTGGGGGGTTTAAAAGACGCGTAGACGTGGCGCTCGGGGACGTGGTTTAGTGGTGGAGCTGGTGGTTCTGGGTTAACGACGGCACTCGATGACCTTAAAGGTCTTTTCCAACCTAAACGATTCCATGACTCTGCAATTCCCCGATTTCTGGCAGGAAAAGCAAATCAACCCACGGCAGAAAGGCCAGCGAGGCGGGGGACGACGTGATCCTGTCAGAAAGCTGGCAGGAAGAACGGGTTTCATCCCGCTTTCTCACCTCTTCCACCTCCAGATCGATGCACCAGATGACTAAGTAATTAGCCGTCTCCTCGCAAACGAGGTGAGGGTTATCGGAGAGATATTTCTGGCTGTCGTCCCAGCGCCGCAGCATCCCTTCAAAGCAGGGCAGCCCCAGTTAGCAGAGGAAGGTTTTTCCGCTCGTTAAAAAAAGAACAGCCTCTAAATCTCGTCAGCAAAAAAGGGGAGGGGGGGGGGCAGGGGGGAGAGATGATTCATCCCAAGGTTAAATTAAACACACACCCCCCAAATTGCGATTAACGAAGGCAGCGCACGAAGCTTCGCCTCGGCTGGGCAATCAGGCAAAAAAATCTTGTGAAAAACAGGTCAAATCGTCAACCGTTCACCGGAACGAGCGACTTCCCGGTGCGGGGGGGCGTTCCCCGGCTCGACGTCCGCAGGGAACACCCCTCCCCGGGACGGGGGTGCCGCCCCCCCCCAGACCCTGCCCGGCACTCACCAAAGTGTTTGATCTGCTTCTCGTATCTCTCCACGAAGGTTTTGTGTTTCTTCTCTTTCTGTTCCTCCGTTTCTTCCTTCTCCTCCGGTTTGACGTTGAAGACGCTCTGGGGAGCAGAAGGACGTGAGCCGCCAGCCCAGCGACCCGGGGGGGGAACAGGGGGTGGGGGGCTCCCCCAAACCCACCTTGCTGAAGCCGTCTTTGCTGAGGGTGTCCACGTTCCAGGGCATGTTCTTCTCCTTCTTCTTCAGCTCCTCCAATTTGTTTTCCCAGCTCTTCTCTTCGTTCTTCAGCTGCTGGGCTTCGGCCTGGAGCTTCTCCAGCTCCCCCTTCCCGCTCTCCGCATCCGCCACCTCTAACTCCTTCATTTTTTTCTGGCACTCGGCGAGTTTCCGTTTGCATTCCCTGCATCCTTTATCCAGCTCATCTTTTTCCTTCTGGAATTGCTCCATCCTCTCCACTCGAGCCTGAAGGCGACAGGATAGAAACCACGTCCAGAGAGATGCTGGGGGCATCGTTAACTCTCTCCCATGGCCCTTCCCAGCCTCGCTCCGGGAAGCCCCACACGCTGTCCCGGATCTGTTATCCCTGTGGAATAGGGCGAAGCACAAGGAGCTGCTACGAGGGGAGACCAACGCCCCCAAAGCACCCCGGTTTAGTGAAAAAAATCGAGCCCTCCACGCAGCTTTTGATGGAATTGGGAGGGAAGAGCTCGAGCAGCAGCTCCGTTCTTTCTCCGTGCCAAATCGGGGCCGACTCCGGAATACCGCAGCTTCCCAGTCCCGGAGGATTTGGTCTGCTCCGGCTCCCGGAGAGGGTGGGGCAGCGCAGCCCCCCCCATTTACCCCCCAGTCCTCTGAGCTGGGAGAAATCCCCTGGGAAAAGCTGCGGGGGGGTCATCAGAGCCCGACCCCCTTCTCCAGCCCCAGGCAGGGGACGGTCCCGGGGTGACCAAGCCCCTGAAGGTGTCACCTCCCCGGGGGGGGACACGGGGAGGGTCCGGCAGGGGTGTGGGGGCCAGGCCCTCGGCTGCCCCGGCCCCCAGAAGGGCCCAGGAGCCCCCCCAGCACCCGACAGCAGCCCCCGGGGGTCCGCCTGGGGTGGCAGGGAGGGGCTGTGCCCCCCGGGGGAGCCCCTGGACAGGGCGAGGACGGGGGGGAAGAGCAGGAACCCGGGGGGGGGGCTGGAAACAGGGGGGCCCGGGGGAAGGGGGGGCGTCACAGGGAACTGGTCGCTATGGGGATGGGGGAGCCCCCCCCATGGGGGTCCCTGCAGCGACCGCCATGGGAACAGGGGAGCGCCCTCCCCGCGGGGGGGGTCCCGGCAGTTGGTTGTTATGGGAACAGGCAATTCCCCCCCCCCCCCCCCGGGGGGGGTCCGGGGCCGGTTGCCACCGAAAGGGGGGAGCCCCCCCCCGCCATGGGGGTACCTGCAGCTAGTTGCCATGGCAACAGGCGAGCGCCCGCATTCCCCCCCACCCCTTTCCCCCTCCCTCGGGGGGGTCCCAGCGCCCGTCGCCATAGGAACGGGCCTCCCGGGGGAACCGGGCCCGGGGCGGGGGGGGGGGGGGGGGGGGCGGCGCGGCCACGGGCCGCCCGGGCTGCACCTGGTGCCGCCATCGGAAGAGGCTGGCCGTGTCGATGTTGGGGTGAGTCTCGTCCTCATCGTCCGAGACCTCGATGTGGTCCCACACGCTGTAGTCCACCATAGCGCGGCCGCCCCCGGGGCCCGCCGCCTCCGGCCGCTTCTCGAAGCCTCCAGCGCCCGCCCCGCCTACTTCCGCCCGCGGCGTTCGCACTTCCGGTCGCGCCGTCTTGCGTACTTCCGGTCGCGCCCGTACTCCTCTACGCATGCGCACGGCCAGCGCGGCCGCCTCGCCCGGCACAAAGATGGCGCGGGTTTTAAAGAGACACGCACGCCGGAAAAAGGGGGGGGGGGGGGGGCAGGGCCCCCCCTCGACGCCCCAAGGTCTGGGGGGGTCTGGGGGCGTGTGTCCCCCCCCCGCGGTCCTCAGGAAGGGTCTGCCCCGCTCCTGCGGCCACGGAGGGTGGGCAGGGACCCACTGGCGGGCGTGTGGGGGGGCTGTGGGGACAGAGGGCCGTGGGGGGACATGGGGGGACACGAGGGACATGGTGCCTTGGGGACAGAGGGACATGGTGGCACAGGGACATTGGGTCCTCAGGGAGATGGGGACAGAGGGGGTGTGGTGGCATAGGGACATGGGGACATGGGGACAGAGGGACATGGGGACATGGGGACAGAGGGACATGGTGGCACGGGGACATGGGGACAGAGGGACATGGTGGCATAGGGACATGGGGACAGAGGGACACAGGGACATGGGGACATAGGGACATGGTGGCCCAGGGACATGGGGACAGAGGGACACAGGGACATGGGGACATAGGGACATGGTGGCCCAGGGACATGGGGACATGGGGACAGAGGGACATGGTGGCCCAGGGACATGGGGACAGAGGGACATGGGGGGATATGGCACCTTGGGGGGCAGAGGGACATGGTGGCACAGGGACATGGGGACATGGGGACAGAGGGACATGGTGGCACAGAAACATGGGGACATGGGGCGATATGGTGCCTTGGGGGGCACAGGGACATGGTGGCACAGGGACATAGGGTCCCCAGGGACATGGGGACACAGGGACATGGGGACAGAGGGACATGGCGGTGGAGTGACATGGGGACACAGGGACATGGGGGGACATGGCACCTTGGGGACACAGGGACATGGGGACACGGGGACATGGTGGCACAGGGACATGGGGACACAGGGCCATGGAATACACAGGGACACCAGGGCAGAGGGACACGGGGAGACATGGCACCTTGGGGACACAGGGGCTATGGGGCAACAGGGACATGGGGGGACACTGGGACACGGGGGGACACAGGGTCACAGGGGGACACAGGGACATGGGGGCAAAGGGACATGGGGGGGACACAGGGACATGGGGACACGGGGACATGGGGGGACAGGGATATGGGGGGACATGGGGACATGGTGGCACAGGGACATGGGGGGACACGGGGATGTGGGGGGGGCACAGGGACATGGGGACACAGGGATATGGTGGCACAGGGACATGGGGAGACATGGGGACATGGTGGCACAGGGACATGGGGACACGGGGACATGGGGGGACACAGGGACATGGGGACACGGTGCCATGGTGGCACAGGGACACGGGTGGGACGCATGGAGGTACCGGGGGGGACACGGGGGTGCCGGTGCCGGGGGACACGGGGACAGGGGGACACGGGGGACAGGGGGACACGGGGGTGCCGGTGCCGGGGGACACGGGGGACAGGGGGACACGGGGGTACCGGTGCCGGGGGACACGGGGACAGGGGGGACAGGGGGGTACCGGTGCCGGGGGACACGGGGGGACAGGGGGGGTACCGGTGCCGGGGGGACCCCCCGCCCCGGTGTGGGGGGACACGCGCGGGGCCGGTCCGGGGGGGGCGGGGGGGGGGGGTGGCGGAGCCGATCCCGCCGCGTTTCCGCCGCCGCTGTCACCGGGCGCTCTCGGCGGCACCGGGGCCGGTACCGGGGCCGCCTCCCGCCCCGCGCCGCCGCCGCCAAAGGCAGGTGGATGCCGGGGAGCGCCGCGGCACCGGGAGCCGGCCAGGTACGGCACCGGGAACGGCACCGGGAACGCCACCGGCACCGGCACCGGGACCGGCACCGGCACCGGGCGGCCCCGGGGCGGCCCCTTCCCCCCGTCCCCGCCGCTGCTGGAGCCCCCCCCGGTGCTGCCCCGGCCCCAGCATCCCTCCGGTACCCCCCGGGGGAGCCCCGGGACCGCGCGCGATGGCCGGGACCGGTGTGCGGCAGCGGCTGCAGCCGGGAGGAGCCGCGGGGGGTGCGGGGCTGCGGGACCGGGGGCTGCGGGGGGTGCGGGAACCGGGCTGCGGGGATACAGGACCGGACGCTCCGGGGATACGGGACCGGAGGCTCCGGGGGTGTAGGACCGGGGGTGCGGGACCGGGGGCTCCGGGGGTGCGGGAATACAGGACCGGGGGCTCCCGGGATACGGGACCGGGGATGCGGGGATACAGGACCGGGGGCTCCCGGGATACGGGACCGGGGATGCGGGGATACAGGACCGGGGGCTCCCGGGATACGGGACCGGGGATGCGGGGATACAGGACCGGGAGCTCCGGGGCTGCGGGGGATGCGGGACCAGGGGCTCCGGGGGTGCGGGAACCGGGGGTGCGGGGGTACAGGACCGGGGGCTCCGGGGGTGCGGGGATACAGGACCGGACGCTCCGGGGATACGGGACCGGAGGCTCCGGGGGTGTAGGACCGGGGGTGCGGGACTGGGGGCTCCGGGGCTGCGGGGATACAGGACCGGGGGCTCCCGGGATACGGGACCGGGGATGCGGGGATACAGGACCGGAGACTCCGGGGGTGCGGGACCGGGGGCTCCGGGGGTGTGGGGATACAGGACCGGGGGCTCCGGGGGTGCGGGGATACAGGACCGGACGCTCCGGGGATACAGGACCGGAGGCTCCGGGGGTGTAGGACCGGGGGGTGCGGGACCGGGGGTGCGGGACCGGGGGCTCCGGGGGGTGCGGGGATACAGGACCGGGGATACAGGACCGGGGGCTCCTGGGATACGGGACCGGAGGCTCCGGGGGTGCGGGACCGGGGGGTGCGGGGCTGGGGGGTTCAGGACCGGGCAGCACCCGCTCGGGGTGCCCCGAGCACGGGGGGGGGGTTCGGGCGGCAGCCGGTAACGGCCCCGGACCGCGGGCGGGCAGGACCCCCCCCGGACCCCCGGGGTCCCGCCGGGGACGAGGCCGGTGGCTGCCCAGGCCCGAAGCCGGAGCCGCCGTCGGGTTTTAGCGGCAGCGAGCACCCATGGGTGGCACCCCGGCACCCGCCAAAGCCCCGTCCCACCCGAGGAGGGGGCCCACCCCCGAAATCCCACGGGACACCCCGAATCTGGCACGGGGAGGGGGGGGTCCTGCCACCCCCCCAACCGCCCCGAGGAAGACGGGGGAGAGACGGGTGGGGGGTCCCCCGAAACGCCGCCCCGGCACTGGGGGGGGTCCCCAGGGACTCCCCGGATCCCACCGCCCGGTGGCACGGGAATGGGGGACCCCCGGGACCCCCCCATTGCTCAGCCCCCCCCTTGGCCACCCCCATCAACTGCCTGGACCCCCCCACTCCCGCCCCGGGCCTGGCACTGCCGGGACGGCACCGGGTGGCCTGGCACTGCCGGGACCCCCCCACCCAACCCGGCCGGCCCCGGGGATCCCACACCCCACGGCTGCCCCACGCGGGGAGAGGCCGGGAGCTATGCCGGTGCCGGTGTGGGATGCCGGTGCCGGAGAAAGGGATGCTGCCGGGAACGATGCCGGTGCCCGGGAAAGGGATGCCGGTGGCAGGGAGAGGGATGCCGGTGGCAGGGAGAGGGATGCCGGTGTTGGGGAAGGCGATGCCGAAGGGATGCCGGTGCCGAGAGCAAGGCCGGTGCCGTGGGAAGTGATGCCGGTGCCGGGAGCGATGCCGGTGCCCGGGAAAGGGATGCCGGTGGCAGGGAGAGGGATGCCGGTGTTAGGGAAGGCGATGCCGAAGGGATGCCGGTGCCGAGAGCAAGGCCGGTGCCGTGGGAAGTGATTCTGGTGCTGGGAGCGAGGCCAGTGCTGCGGGAAATGATTCCGGTGCCGGGAGAGAGGCCGATGCTGCGGGAAGGGATGTTGGTGCTGTGGGAAGAGATGCCGATGCCGCGGGGAAGAGATGCTGATGCCATGGCCAACGATGGCACGGCCAACGATGGCGCGGGATGTGATGCCGCGGGGCCGATGCCGGGGTTTCCTTGGCAACCTTTGCCAGGAGGAGCCGGGGGGTCCCCGGGGTGGGAGCCGGCGCTGCCGGCAGCCACCACAGAGCAGCTCACCCACCAGCAGGGACCCCCCCGGACCCCCGGCACGGGTGCGTGGAGGCGCAGGGCGAGTCTGTGCCAACCGTGGGGCTCCGGTTGTGCCACGGCTGCAATGAGCGTGTCAGGGCTCAGCCTGGCTCCCCAGGGACTCTGGGTCCCGGCACGGGCTGGGCTGCC
Source organism: Gavia stellata (assembly GCF_030936135.1). Taxonomy (NCBI): domain Eukaryota; kingdom Metazoa; phylum Chordata; class Aves; order Gaviiformes; family Gaviidae; genus Gavia; species Gavia stellata. The sequence continues at coordinate 277,622 of NC_082631.1, read as the reverse complement.
GGGGGGTGCCGGCGGGAGAGCCGGGGGTCTCCCCGCTTCCCCCTCACCCTCGCCTCTCACCCGCAGGCGCCGCAGCCCCCCGGGACGTGGCGGGGTCCCCCCACGCCCCCCGCATGGCCCCCACACCCTGAGCCCTGGTGCCGGGCGGGCACATGAGGAAGAGCCGGCACGACCGCGCCGGGCCGGAGGAGCAGGTGAGGGGGCACCGGGGGGCACCGGGACGGGGATGGGGTCCCCATGGGAGCCTATATGGGGGGGGGCTGGGGGGTGCCCCCCATGCCCCGGCCCGGGGGACCCCCAGCAGAGGGTGAGGGGCTCCTGCTTGGGTGCTGTGCCGCCCTGCGCTGTGCTACGCCGTGCTGTGCCGTGCCATACCATGCCGTGCCATGCCATGCCACGCTGTGCTGCTACGCCATATGATATGAGGGTTCCTGGCTGTGCCGTGCTGTGCCACACCGTGTGATGCCGTGCCGTGCTGTGCCATGCTGCGCTATGCTGTGCTGTGCCATGCCGTGCCGTGCCGTACCATATCATGCCATGCTGTGCCATCCCATGCCATCCGGTGTGAGGCTCACTCTCCATGCAGTGCTCTGCCATGCCGTGCCGTGCCGTGCCGTGCCATGCTGTGATGTTCTGTGCTGTGCCAATCCATACCATACCATGCCATGCTGTGCCGTGCCATGCCATGTGGTGTGAGGCTCCCTGGCCGGGCTGTGCCACACCGTGTGGCACCGTGCCATGCTGTGCCATGCTGTGCCGATCCATGCCATGCCATGCAATGCCGTGCCAAGCCGTGTCGTGTGAGGCTCCCTGGCCATGCAATGCAAGGCCGTGTAGTGCTGTGCCGTGCCGTTCCGTGCCACGCTGTGCTGTGCCGTGCCGCGCTGTGCCATGCTGCGTGGCGTCAGGCTCACTCGCCACGTGGTGCCATGACGTGCCGTGCCATGACGTGCTGTGCCACGCTGTGCCATGCCGTGGGGTGTGAGGCCCGCTCGCCACGTGGTGCCACGCCATGGCGTGCCATGCCATGCCGTACCGTGCCATGCCACACCGCCCTGTCTGACCTGCCCCCGTCCCTTCCTCGCAGCCCCCGCCGGACCCGCCGGACGCTGGGTGCTGCAGGCGCTCCCCCCCCTCCCCGGCGATGCTGGGTGCCGACCTGTGCCGTGGGCACCGCCGCCTCTCCGCCAGCCTCCAGGTGCCCCCCTGGAAGCCCCCGGAGCGGCCGCGCTCACCGGAGCCCACCGGCCTCCCGCGCCCCACCACGCTGCCCCTCCGCATCCCGCCGCGCATCGCCATCACCCACCCCGAGCCCCCCAGGTAGGGAACGGGGTTGGGGGGACACACACGTGGCGCGAGGCTGAGCCCGTCACCGCGGCGTCGGGGCTGCTGGTGGCATCGGGGACCCCCCGGCTCTCCGGGCACTAAGCCGGGGGGATGCGCTGGCCCCGGCTGGGGGGGGCGATGCCGGGGACCCCCTGCCAGAGCCAGGACGCGTCCCCGGGCAGCGGGTCCTGCTGGGGGGCCCGGGGTGGGGACGGGGACGGGGTGGGGACATGGCCTGGGATGGGGACACTCTCCGGGATGGGGACACTGTCTGGGATGGGGACACTCTCCGGGATGGGGACACTCTCCGGGATGAGGACGTTGCCCGGGACCAGGACCGTGTCTGGGATGGGGACGTTGCCTGGGATGGGGATACTGTCTGGGATGGGGATACTCTCCGGGATGGGGATACTCTCTGGGATGGGGACACTGTCTGGGATGGGGACATTGCCCGGGACCATGTCCGGGATGGAGCCGTTGCCCGGGACAGGGCCACTGTTCGGGATGGGGACATGGCCTGGGATGGGGACAGTGTCCGGGATGGGGACATTGCCTGGGACAGGGACAGTGACCAGGACAGGGACAGTGTCCAGGACGGGGACGGTGCCCAGGATGGGGACATTGCCCAGGAGAGGGCCAGTTTCTGGGATGGGGACAGTGTCTGGGTAAGGGACATTCCCTGGGACCAAGACAGTGCCCAGGATGGGGACATTGTCCGGGATGGGGACAATGCCGGGGATGGGGACACGGACTGGGATGGGGACATGGCCTGGGATGGGGACGTTGTCCTCAATGGGGACATTGCCTGGGACCAGGCCAGTATCCGGGATGGGGACGGTGCCGGGGATGGGGACAATGCCAGGGATGGGGACACGGACCGGGATGGGGACGGTGCCGGGGATGGGGACAATGCCAGGGATGGGGACACGGACCGGGATGGGGACGGTGCCGGGGATGGGGACAATGCCAGGGATGGGGACACGGACCGGGATGGGGACGGTGCCGGGGATGGGGACAATGCCAGGGATGGGGACATGGACCGGGATGGGGACGGTGCCGGGGACGGGTACGGTGCCCACGTGGGTGACACCGCCGCTGGCCCCTCCGCAGCCGTGGCACCAGCCCCCTCGCCGACACGGCTCGGCAAAGCGTCCCCACCGCGTCCCCACTGCGTCCCCACCGCCGGCTCCGGGGACGGCAGCAGCCCCCCGAAAAAGCCACCCAGCCCCCTCCTCTAATTCCACCCACCCTTTAGTTCTGGCTGCCGGTTCCCACCGCCGGTGCCAGGCCCCGGCACGGTGAAGTGCCAACCAATGCCGACGGCCGCGGCGAAGGCGGTGGGAGCGCGGTGACCCGGCCGGGGCCGGTGGTGAGGCCGGATCCGTCCCCGGTGTGGCGGTGGTGCCGGATCCATCCCCGGTGTGGCGGCGGTGCCGGATCCATCCCCGGTGTGGCGGTGGTGCCGGATCCGTCCCCGGTGTGGCGGCGGTGCCGGATCTGTCCCCGGTGTGGCGGTGGTGCCGGATCCGTCCCCGGTGTGGCGGCGGTGCCGGATCCGTCCCCGGTGTGGCGGTGGTGCCGGATCCATCCCCGGTGTGGCGGCGGTGCCGGATCCGTCCCCGGTGTGGCGGCGGTGCCGGCAGCCCGCCGTGTGCCACCAGCCCTCCCTCGCTGCAATGAATCATCCGCCGAATTTTCCAGGGTGTGTTCCTGCCCAGATCCCCATTTCCCATCCCGCATCCCCAAAATTCCCGGCTGCCGGCGGTTTCGCCGGGCCGGGGTGGGATATCGGGGTCCCCCGCGCCCCGGCTGCTCTCTTGGGTGGGTGACACTAATGGGGGACATTTTTCTGGGGGGGGGTCCACCTTCACACCTGCCCACCCCCCCCCGATGCCGATGGGGTCCACGGTAAAACCGGAGCCGCCGGCAGCTGGGACTTGGGGGGTCACATTGCCCCCCCAGGTGATGGGGCTGGGGGGTGCAGGCAGGCGTGGGGACCCCCCCGGTGACCCCTCGGTAGGGTGAGGTGCTCGCTGGGGACCCCTACCCCATCCCTGGGGGGGTCCCTACAGTGTCGTGTATGGGGGGGTCCCCCATTGCAGCTGGGGGGTCTCTGCAGTGCCAGGGAAATGGGGGGACCCCCCCAGGCTGGGGGGGGTCCTTATAGTGCTGGGGGGGGGGGGTGTCCCCCATTGCAGCTGGGGGGGTCTCTGTAGTGCTGGGGAAATGGGGGACCCCCCCCAGGCTGGGGGGGTCCCTACAGTGTCTTGTATGGGGGGGTCCCCCATTGCAGCTGGGGGGGCTCTGCAGTGCCAGGGAAATGGGGGACCCCCCCCAGGCTGGGGGGGTCCTCATAGTGCTGGGGGGGGTCCCCCATTGTGGCTGGGGGGGGCTCTGCAGCGCCGGGGAAATGGGGGACCCCCCCCAGGCTGGGGGGGGGGGGGGGCTGTGCGATGCCGTGCGGGGGGGGGACGACACCCCATTGCATCTGGGGGGGTTTCTGCAGCACCGAGTGTGGGGGGGACCCCCCCCCAAATCTGCAGTGGGGTCTGGGCCGTGCCTGACCCCCCCGGTACTGCTTGGGGGGCCCCTGCTGTGCCCCCCCCAATGGGTGCTGGGTGCTGGGGGGGGGCAGGTTCTCTGCACTGCTGGTTTCTCCTGGGGGGGATCCCCCCTCGGCTGGGGGGGGCACATCTCGCGGGGGGGACGACCCCTGGTTGGGGGGGGCCCATAGGTGGGGGGGATTTATGGGTCCCTGGGGCATTCCCGCATGGGGGGGGGGACCTGGGGGGGTCCCGCCATCGGGAGAAGCCCGGGGGGGTCCCCGCTGGGGGGGGGAGATGGGGGGGATCCCTGGGGGGGGGGGAGATGGGGGGGATCCCCGCCACGGGGGGGGATATCGGGGGGGGGTCCTCCCGTGGGGGGATATGGGGGGGGATCCGACCATGGGGGGATATGGGGGGGGAATTCTCGCGTGGGGAGATGTCGGGGGGGGATCCCCGCGTGGGGGTATATCGGGGGGGGGGATCCCGACCGTGGGGGGGGATATGGGGGGGGATCCCCACCGTGGGGTTATCCGGGGGGGGGGGCGCGTCCGCGCCGCCTTCTACCTGCGGGGGGGTCCGCGGGGGTCCCGGGGCGGAGCCGCCGGGGGGGGGGGGGGGGGGGGGAGGTCCCGGGGCGGGGGGAGGCGCCGAGCCGGGGGCGCAGAGGCGGCACCGGCACCGACACCGGTACCGGCAGCGGCGGCGGCGGCAGACGCCTCCCCCGGGGCCGTCCCGACCGGTTGCACGGGGCCGTGCGGAGCCCGGGGCCGGGAAGGGCCGCCGCCGCCGCCGCGCATCGCTAGGGACCGGCACCGGCACCGGGACCGGCACCGGGAGGGGCTCCGGTACCGGCACCGGCTCTGGCACCGGGAGCAGCAACGGTACCGGCAGCGGGAGCGGCTCCGGGACCGCGGGGGGGGGCGCTCCGGCACCGGCACCGGGAGGGGCTCCGGTACCGGCTCCGGCTCTATCACCGGGACCAGCACCGGCACCGGGAGGAGCTCCGGTACCGGCAGCGGCTCTGGCAGCGGGAGCAGCACCGGCACCGGCAGCGGGAGCGGCCCCTTGCCCAGCCCCGGCAGCATCCCGGGGGTCCCCGGACCGCCCCCCCCGGTACGGCGGATGATGGAGCCGGTGCCGGGCTCCAGAAAAAGCCTCTCGCTGTCGCTGCCGGTGCCCCGGGAGGGGCCCGGGGCCCTGAAGCCCCCCCCAGCACCTCTGGCGCCAGCCCCGCACCCCCATCCGCATCCGCCACCGGGGCTTCTCCGACACCGACCGGCACCGGCCCCGGCCCATGGAGCGGGCGGACGCCGTCGACACCGGGGACCGGCCCGGGCTGCGGAAATCCCGCATGTCGTGGCCCTCCTCCCTCCACGGGACCCCCGGCACCGGCAAGCGGTAGGTGAGAGCGGCGGGGACCCCCCCCGAGACCCCCCGGTGTCAGCACGGGACCGGGAGTGGTGGCGGGACCCCCCGCCCCAGCATCACCCCGGAACCGGAGATGGGACACCCCCATCATCATCATCCTCCCGGTACCAGAGATGGGACCCCCCCCATCATCATCATCATCCCGGTACCAGAGATGGGACCCCCCCATCATCATCATCATCCCGGTACCGGAGATGGGACCCCCCCCATCATCATCATCATCCCAGTACTGGGACCGGAGGCGGGACCCCCCCAGCATCGTCCTCATCCGGAACCGTGGCGGTGGGAGGGAGCCGGTGGCCGTGGCGGTGCCGGGGATGGATCCGGCCCGTGGGCTGCCGTGGGATCGGGGGGCGGCAGCGACACGGGGGGGTCACGGCCCTCGGGACCCCCGGCCCGGCCAGGCCCTTCCCGGGGTCCCCACCAGGCACCGGGGACAGTGACGGGGACCCCGGCACAGCCGTGGCTCCCACCTCCGCCCCCCCCCACCCATGGGCACCCCAGGGGTGCTGGTCCCGGTGGGGTTTGGGGGGGGTCCAGAGACCCCCCCAAGACCTGTGCGAGGGCACCCCCCTCCTGGCAGCCGCCGTTTTGGGGTGACCCCCTCGCGCCACTGGCTCTGCCGGGGTGAACCCGCTCCTGGGGGGGCCGAGCCGAGCCGGCCACGGCACAGCCACCGGCGGGACCCTTGGGTGCCGGTGGGGGGGTCCCCATCCCCACGCCAGGGTCGGGGGCTGCCAGGATCCGGCCGCCGTGCCGGTACGTGGGAGATGCACCGGCTCGGGAGATGCTCGATGTGGGGGGGACAGATGCAGCACCCCCAAACCGGGGCCCCCCGGGATCCATCTGGATCTGCCCGTTCCCGGTTGGGAAGTTTTTTGGGGAAAACAACCTGGGAACGCGCCGACGGGTGGTTGTGTCGCGACGGCAGCATGTGCCGGGTGCCGCGTCCTTCCGGCAGAGCCGAGGGGGCAGCGGCACCTCCGGCTTCGTTAGGGGAGATAATTTATGCGCAGGAGGCTCAGCAGATGGTCGGGACTGGGGGGTTTATTTCCTTCCTCCTCCTCCTCCTCTTCCTCCCTTCCCGACGGAGTTCCCCCCCCGCCGCGGCAGCTGTTGGGCGGTGAGCGGCTGGGGAGGGCGATGGGGCGCGGGCAGGGCCGGCACCCCCCCGGTGAAACCGGGGCTACCGACCCTCGCCCCCCAAATCCGGGGGTCGGGATGCCGCCCCGCCCCGCCGCAGAATCCCATCAAACCGCCGGCGGTGAGACCCGGCAGACGGGTGACCCCCTTCCGCCTTATCCCGGCATCCCCATCCCGCTGCCGGCGCGGTTCAACCGGGAGGAACCGGCTCAACCTTCGCTTATGGGTTTCTCCCTTCTTGGAGCAATTAGTGTAATTAAGCAAAACGAACGTGAAATCCCAAGCTGGGATTTCAGCGGGGCAGAGGCGGACGGTCAGAGCCCGGCTCACGGCGGCAATGCCGGGATCCGACCGTCCGCCACCGGCTCCCGGAGGCTTTTCCCGGGTTCGCTGTAGCCCTCGCCCTAATTAATTCCTCCTCCTTTAATTCCTTTCCTTTTCACAAAAAAAACCCCAATAATAATCAAACCGATGCCAACCTCGCGCCGGCAGCGGGTCGCGGTGATGGCGGCGGTGCCGCGTGCCGCCCATCGCAGGCCCTCCGGCATTTATGATGTGCCGTAATCTTTTTCGAGGGGGATGAGTCACCTGCGGCCATTAAAAGTGATTCACGTTTGTCTCCGGCTCCCGGAGCGGATCCCGGGCGGGAAGAAATCCCGCGCCGGCAGCCCAGCTGCGCACGCCGGCTGCCAGGAATAGCAGGGACGCCCCTTCTTGCCGCCCCCGGGGCCGGCCGGGCATGCCGGCCGTTGCGGCACGGCGCAGTATGGCATGGTATGGCATGGCGTGGCGTGGTGTGGCACAGTATGGTATGGCACAGTATGGTATGGCACGGTTCGGCACAGTATGGTAGGGTATGGCGTGGCACGGTGTGGCACAGTGTGACACGGTATGGCACAGTATGGTATGGCACGGTATGGTATGGCACGGTATGGTATGGTATGGCACAGTACGGTATGGTATGGCACAGTACAGTATGGCACGGTTATGGTATGGCGGTATAGCACGGCACGGTGGCACCGGGCTGGGGGTCCCGCTGCGTGGGGGGGTGCCAGCGGTGGGCCTGGGCGCGGGGATGTCCCGGTGCTGGTGACCGTCCCCACCCCATCTCCTTCCCCATCCCTCGCTCTTCCTCCTCTCCGTCTCCATCCTGTCTCTGCAGCCATGCTCATCCTCATCCTCGTCCTCATCCTCGTCCTCATCCTCGTCCTCGTCCTCGTCCTCGTCCTCATCCTCATCCCCATCCTCATCCCATCCTCATCCCATCCTCATCCCCATCCTCATCCTCATCCTCATCCCATCCTCATCCCCATCCTCATCCCCATCCTCATCCCATCCTCATCCCATCCTCATCCCCATCCTCATCTCATCCATCCTCATCCTCATCCCCATCCTCGTCCTCGTCCTTATCCTCATCCCATCCTCATCCTCATCCTCATCCTCATCCCCATCCTCATCCCATCCTTATCCCCATCCTCATCCCCATCCTCATCCCCATCCTCATCCCATCCCATCCCCATCCTCATCCCATCCTCATCCTCATCCTCATCCTCATCTCATCTCATCTCATCTCATCTCATCTCATCTCATCTCATCCCCATCCAATCCTCATCCCCATCCCATCCTCATCCCCATCCCATCCCATCCCATCCTCATCTCATCCCCATCCCATCCTCATCCTCATCCTCATCCCATCCCCATCCCATCCCTTCCCATCCCATCCCATCCCATCCCATCCCATCCTTGGGGTCCCTGGGCTCCCCCCGCCCCTGGATGTACCCAAACCGTACATTCCGGGATGCGGCCGGAGGAGCAGGCGCCCAGAGACCGCCGGAGATGATCCGCGGGGACCACCGCATCCCGCCCCGCTCCGCCGGGGAGTGGGGACCCCACTTCTGGGCTGCTGCACCTACCGGACCCCCCGGATCGCCCTGGCAGGATCCCGTCCCGCATCCCGAAGGAGCCGGGACCCCCAGCGCACCCTCGGCTCCCCAATCCGCTCGCGATAAACACGCTCCGAAAGGGACACCGGGGACACCGGGGGGTCCCTCCCCCCACCCCGGCTGCCCCCCGTCTCTCCGGCGGCTGCGGCGGGAAACGATCCCCGACAAATCCCAAAAAAGCCTTTTCCCTCCCCGGAGCCGGTTGCTAAATTTGCCGCCTGTGAGTCACCCCCACCCCCCATCCCCCCCCCGCCTGCGCAGCCCCCCCCGCCTGGGGGGGATGGGTGCTGCACCCCACGGGACCCCACAGGGCCAGGGGCCCCCATGGGGCTGGGGTTCTCCGTGGGGCAGGGACCCCCATGGGGCCGGGGTCCTCCGTGGGGCTGGGGGACCCCCCATAGGGCCAGGGACCCCCATGGGGCCGGGGTTCTCCATGGGGCAGGGACCCCAACAGGGCCTGGGATCCCCATGGCATCAGGGATCCCCTATGGGGCCGGGGTCCTCCATGGGGCTGGGGTCCTCCATGGGGCTGGGGACCCCCATGGGGCTGGGGACCCCCATGGCATCAGGGATCCCCCATGGCACCAGGGTCCCCTATGGGGCCGAGGTCCTCTGTGGGGCTGGGGGACCCCCATAGGGCCAGGGACCCCCATGGCACCAGGGATCCCTATGGGGCTGGGATCTTCCATGGGGCTGGGGACCCCCCGTAGGGCCAGGGACCCCCAAAGGGTCAGGGTCCCCCTATGGGGGGGGCCAGGGGCACAAGGCTCCCCCATAGCTCCCGGTATTGGGGGGTCCCGGTATTGGGGGGTCCCGGCTGCCACAGGCCGGTGCCTGGTGCAGGATCGGTCCCGGGTCCCCCCCCCCGCGCCCCCCCCGGACGCCCGCGCCCCCCCTTCAGCGAGGACGTGGGGTGCCACCGGCTCGGCCGGGCCCTCGGCTGGGGGACACGGCACGGGGGGGCACCGGGGGGTGCTGGGGGGTCCCCCCCTTCCCGATCCCCGCCCCCCCCGCGGCTGCCAGAGCCGGGATCCCCCTGGGTCTGCCCCCACCCATGGGTGCCCCTGTGGGTGCCCCTGTGCGTGCCAGCGCTGGGCAACGCCGTCGCCATGTCGCGATGGGGCCCCATATCGCGACGGGGCCCGTGGGGGCGGCTATGGCCAGCGGGCAGCTGCTCCGGCGAGAGGTCGCGGTGGAAACATGAGACAGAGGCTAAACTGAAGCGTCGGTGCCCAGCGCGGTGACACCGCGGTGACACCGGTGTGCACGGTGACACTGGTGCATGTGGTGACAGTGGTGTGTGTGGTGACACCAGTGTGCGCAGTGACACCGGTGCATGTGGTGACGCCGATGTGCGCGGTGACGCCAGTGTGTGCGGTGACACTGGTGCACATGGTGATGCTGATGTGTGCAGTGACGCCGGTGTGCGCAGTGACACCGGTGCATGTGGTGACACTGGTGCACATGGTGACGCCAGTGTGTGCGGTGACACTTGTGCATGTGGTGACACTGCTGCACACGGTGACACCGGTGTGTGTGGTGACACTGGTGGACGTGGTGATGCCAATGTGCGTGGTGACACTGGTGCGCGTGGTGACACTGGTGCACATAGTGACACTGGTGTGCGCGGTGATGCCGGTGTGCACGATGACACTGGTGCACGTGGTGACACTGATGTGTGCGGTGACGCCAGTGTGCGCGGTGACACTGCTGCACATGGTGACACCAGTGTGCACGATGACGCCAGTGTGTGCGGTGACACTGGTGCATGTAGTGACGCTGATGTGCGCGGTGACGCCGGTGCATGTGGTGACACTGGTGCACACAGTGTCACTGGTGTGCGCGGTGATGCTGGTGTGCGTGGTGACATTGGTGCACGCAGTGACACTGGTGTGCACGATGACACTGGTGCACGTGGTGACGCCAGCGTGCGCGGTGATGCCAGTGCGCGTGGTGACACCAATGTGCACGGTGACGCCAGTGTGCATGGTGACTCTGGTGCACATGGTGACACTGATGTGTGTGGTGATGCCGGTGTGCGTGGTGACACTGGTGCACATGGTGACGCCGGTGTGAGCGGTGACACTGGTGCATGTGGTGACACTGGTGCATGTGGTGACGCCAGTGTGTGCGGTGACACTGGTGCACATGGTGATGCTGATGTGTGCAGTGACACCGGTGTGCGCAGTGACACCGGTGCATGTGGTGACACTGGTGCACATGGTGACGCCGGTGTGAGTGGTGACACTGGTGCATGTGGTGACGCTGGTGCATGTGGTGACGCTGACGTGCATGTGGTGTGCGCGGTGACGCTAGTGCACATGGTGATGCTGACGTGCACGGTGATGCCGGTGTGCGTGGTGACACTGGTGCACATAGTGACGCTGGTGCGCGCGGTGACGCCGGTGTGCATGGTGACACTGGTGCACATGGTGACACTGATGTGTGTGGTGATGCCGGTGTACGTGGTGACACTGGTGCACATGGTGACACTAATGTGTGTGGTGATGCCGGTGTGCGTGGTGACACTGGTGCACGTGGTGACGCCGGTGCACGTGGTGATGCCGGCGCACACGGTGATGCCGGCACCGCCTCGCACAACCGCTGACAGGAGAGTCCGGCAGCACGCGGGCAGGCCGGCCGCGTGGCACGGCCAACCGTCACCGATCCCACCAGGAACGCCACCAACACCACCGGGCTCAGCGCCATCGCCGGCCCCACCCCGGTGGGGGTCCGCAGGGGGCCGGATCCTGGGGACGGGCGTGGCGAGGGGGTCCCGGCCTGGTCCCCGCCGCCCCGTCGCCAACGTCCCCGCCGTCCCCCCAGGCTGGAGGTGGAGAATGGCCCCTCGCCGGACCCCCAGCCCGGCCCGGGGCTGGTGCTGCTCCCCGGGGGCCCCCCGGCTCAGCGCCGCGAGTCCTTCCTCTACCGCTCCGACAGCGACTTCGACGCCTCTCCCAAGAGCATGTCCCGCAACTCCTCCCTCGCCAGCGAGGCGTGAGTACGGCCCCCCCGGGCCCCCCCGGGCCCCCTGGGGACCCCCCGGACCCCTCAGGACCCCCCAGGACCCCCCCGGACCCCCAGAACCCCCTGGGGACCCCCCAGGACCCCCCAGGACCCCCTGAGGACCCCCGGGACCCCCCCGGACCCTCTGGGGACCCCCCGGGACTCCCCAGGACCCCCTGAGGACCCCCCGGGACCCCCAGGCACCCCAGAACCGCCTGGGGACCCCCCGGACCCCCCAGGACCCCCCGGGACCCCCCCGGACCCCAATATGACCCGGGGAACCCCCAAATGTTCCCCCAGGGACCCTCAATATCCCCCCAGCCCCCCCCCCATCTCCCCCCTGGAGACCCCCCAAATATCCCCCTGGGGAGCCCTTGATATCCCCGTGGGGACCCCCCACCATCATCCCCGGGGACCCCCCAATATCCCACCTGGGACCCCCCCATCCCCCTGGAGACCCCCCAATACCCCCTGGGGACCCCCAATATCCCACTGGGGACCCCCCATCCCCCTGGAGACCCCCCAATACCCCCTGGAGACCCCCCAATATCCCACTTGGGACCCCCCCATCCCCTGGAGACCCCCCAATACCCCCTGGGGGCCCCCCGATATCCTCTCTGGGGCTCCCCCCGTGCCACTGTGGGTCTCGTTCCCCCCCCCAGGGCGGGTGGGGGGTCGGGGGGGACCCAGGTGTCCTGCCCCCCCCCACTGACCCCCCCCCCTCCCCATTTCTCTTCCAGCCACGCCGAGGACCTGATCGTCACCCCCCTTCGCCCAGGTGGGGCTGGGGGGGCCCCGGGGGGGGCCCCGGGGGGTGCAGGATTGGGCCCTCCACCCCCGAGCCCTGCTGGGGGGGGGGGGCAGGGGGGGGTCCAGCCTCGGTGCTCGGGGTTTGGGCGATGCCAGTGGCAGATTTGGGGTCCCTGGGGGGGGGTCCCCCTCTATGTGTCCCTGACCCCCCCCGTGCCCCCCCACTTTTGTCTCCCCGACCCCCCCCGTGCCCCCCCCCAGGTGCTGGCGAGTCTCCGCAGCGTCCGCAGCAACTTCTCCGTCCTGGCCAGCGGCCCCCCCCCGGACAGCAGGTGAGTGACCCCCACCTTGACCCCCCCCGGACCCCCCCACCCCCTCCTGGGGGGTCCCGGCCACCCCTGACTCGCCCCCCCCCCCGTGCCCCCCCCGGCAGGCGGTCACCCAACGGCTCCCAGCCCCCCCCCTGCCAGGCCACGCTCTCGGGTAAGGGGGGGCGCAGCCCCCGAGCGGGGGGATTCGA